>NW_021604587.1:3257467-3354718 GCF_004785775.1 Grammomys surdaster
AGAGAGAGAGAGAGAGAGAGAGAGAGAGAGAGAGAGAGAGAGAGAGAGACTGAGACTGTTCAGCTTCTAGCTGCAATGTATTCCATAGCCCGAGGATGCATTTAGGACCTACCCTCACGGCTGTACCAGCCAGGCACACAGAGTGGTGGAAGGCAACAGAACTACATGTGCTTTTGTGAAGGGCGAAACAGAGGCTATAAATGAATGTTCCATGCTTAGATGAGGATGGATAGGGACCATGGCATGGATGGATAGGGTTAAGCCTGGCAGCTCAGCATGATTGTATTTAGCAAAGCAAAAGACTGCATTAATACAGGTCTACAAAAACAAACAAAAGAAAATCTAGACACTTGCTAATGGAGAAAAATGAAGGGATCACAAAAGTCAGGATTCCTGGCATCTTTTGGAAAAACTGAGGAGCTTGGAATACAGCTGCCTCCCCTATGACATCAGTTGGCTGCATGGAGTAGCTCATGCTGCCTCTTAAGAGAAGAAGGTTCTCTTTAGATGGCTCCCATCCCATTCCCACCATTCCCAGCCATTACTCACCTGTTCATGTAACTGCCTGGGTTTCACCTTTCAGAGTTCTGATAGACTAATGCTGGACAGAATACAGTCATAACGTTTCCACAAGAGGAAAGACTTCAGGAGAAGTAAAAAGTACTATTTACCATGTATGAGTTCTAGAGGTAGCGAGTGAACCTTTCTCAGCTTTGACTGTTTAGCTCACATCTTCAGCAATGAAGTGTGTAACAAGTACCTCCTAAGGCCCCTGCTTGCGACCACCAACTGGGTTGGCCACACAGCTAGACTTATTCTTGCTTAAATGATTAAGACATTGGAATCTGACACCCTTGAAGATTTAACTATAACTGACAACCATGAAATTAATGGCTTCTTCTCTGACATCCCATTAAGGTATCTGCGCTCCCTGAAGCTTGTTATTTGACCTAAATTCAGTTGCCCCAAAGCTTACTAACAGTTTAGGAGCCAGGGCACTGTGTGTTTTACAGAGTTAAAACATCATTGCTTCATAAAGTCAGCATCTTTTATTTGAAAACATTTTGATGGCTGGTGGTTTGGATACAACTCTTTCCCCGGAAGTCTGGTCCCTAGTCTGGCCACATGAGAGGTGGTGGGACCTTTAAGATGTGAGGCCTAGAGGAGTTAGTATTGGGGGCACTATCCTGGGAAGCTATTCAAGAGGGTTCTTCAGAAGGCTGAGCTAGTTCTCTTGAGAACGAGCTATTATGAGGCCTCTTCTTTCCTTTGGGTTCTCGTCTGGCCATGTGAGAGTCTCCCCCAACCACTTCTATCACAATACACCACTGCCCATTAGACCCTCCTCAGAGGCTGGATCAATGGGGCTATTTGTTCCAGTGACCTAAAGCAAACCTCTTTGCTTCATAAAGCTGCCCCATGCTCAGGTTTACTTTTTTTGTTGTTGTGAGAAAACATACTGAACAAAGGCAACTTGGGGAGAAAAAAATTGTTTCAACTTGTATGTCCAGTCCATCAGTGATGAAAGCCAGAGCAAGAACTGAAGCGGATGCTGAAGCAGAAACCAGAGGAACTCCGCTTCCTGGCTTGTTCTCTCTGGCTCACAGTCAGCTTTCCCTTATAACCAAGTTTACCTGCCTAGGGATGGCACTGCCTTGAGTGAGCTGGGCCTCTTATATCAATTATCAGTCAAGAGAACTCCCCATAGACAAGCCCACAGGCTGAAATGATAGAGATATTTCCTCAAAGGGACTTCCTCAGTTAACTCTGGGCTGTGTCAAGTTGCTAATTGAAGCTAACTTGGAGACCCAGCCTCAGTCATTTCATTATAGACATGGAAAACTCTACTTCCTGAAATACTTAGAATAATTTGCTACTTTCAATAAGATTAGCCCTTCTGAAAAGAAACCCAATGAAAGCAGTTTTTCGAAGTTACTTGGTGTTTGTTTCTTGAGTATACTGAAGGGATGGGATTTATAAAGATTACTTTACCAGGATGGCATTGTACTTAACTCTGTTCATTTTCTGTTGCTTGTAGAAGAATATTTGAGACTGGGTAGCTTCTGAAGAGTAAAGGGATTTACTTTGGGTCATGGCTCTGGAGCTCAGTGGCATAGCAAGAGCAGCTGTCAAGAGCACCAGAACAGGGTGGAAGGTGAAAAACAAGTAAGTAAATACACATACAACTGCAAATCACAAAAGGTAACCTGACCTTATGACTGCCCACTCTTGCGATAACTAACATATTCCCAATAGGAAGGCATTGATCCCTCTTATGCCCTAACCCTTCTTAAAGGCCCTGCCTCTCATCATAGCTGCAGTGCCAAATAAATCTCAACACGAGTTTCTGGATATGAAAGGAAACATGGCAACCATATCATGTTGTCTCTGGTCATCTTTATGATCGTTTAACCCCTGAGCCTCGGTTTCCCTGCACCTAACCTGAGATCAATAGACAACCTGATGAACCTCACAAACATAATACCTGAAGAACCTGTTTAAGAGAGTAAAGACTTATTCTGGTTCCATTTCAGAGGTCTCAGTCCATCACAACAGAGTTCATAGTGACAGGAGAGGGTGGCACCTCTCATCATACTACACCAGGAAGCAGGGGGAGTGGCCAGAACTCTAGTTCATAACTCCCCAAAGCACTCTACATAGGACTGCTCTCTGTCCATACTACTCTAGAGAAGGAGCACTATAAACATGAGCCTGCAAGGAAGATTTCAAGTTTAAACCACGTGGCTGCCCAGTCTACACCTGCTTCCTTGATTGGCTTTCCGTTTCTGGGGTTGACCCTGGGCCTTGTTCTGATTTAAAAAAAAAAAAAAGATGTATTTATTTTATGCATATGAGGACACTATTGCTGTCTTTAGACACACCAGAAGAGGGCATCAGATTCCATGGCAGATGGTTGTGAGCCACCATGTGTTTTCTGGGAATTGAACTCAAGACCTCTGGAAGAGCAGCCAGTGCTCTTAACCTCTGAGCCATCTCTCCAGCCTCCTTGTTCTGATTTTTAGTAGAGGTAGGTTCTCAGAAATTTTAAGGTCATTGGCATCTCTGGTATCTTAGCTATCTTTCTTTTCTAGTGCTGTGATAAAACCCCAAGACTAAGGCAACTTACAGATGAAAGAGTTACAGTTCCAGAGGAGTAAGAGTCTGTGATGGTGGGGACAGCCTGGCAGCAGGCGGCAGGCATAGTGGCCTGGAAGAGTAAGCCGAGAGCTTACATCTTGCACCACAAGCATGGAGCAGAGAGAACAAGCTGGAGATATCAAGTCTTTAAATTCTAGAAGCCAGCACCCAGTGACATCCATCCTGCAACAAGGCCTTATCTTCTAAATGACTCCAAACGGTGCCACCAACAGGGCAACAAGTGTTCAAATACATAAACTTATTGAGGACATTCTCTTTCAAACTACCACACCCAGTAAGCCATGAGGACACTGAGATCATCCTCCAAAATAAACAAAATTCTTCCTCCTAGTAGAGGAAGAGGACACTGGCTACAAGGTTTAACCTATGATTCTATGATTCTTTGAACCCTATGATTCCATTTTGGCACAGGCTATGGGGCCACATCTGTTACTCCCAGAGCCAGGTGAGGTTATAGATTCAGTTCAGTTAAACAGAACTAGAAGAACAAAAGCCATTCATGTTCAAAACACAACACAATACATAAAATCCTTTTTGGGCAAGTCCTTGCCTGGCATATACCTAGGGAATAGTTAAGGGAGTGAGAGGAGCCAAAGAATAAAGAGGTGAGTGGTAGGGTGGTTCAATGGTGAGGGTGAAAGGGCTTGCTTAGCATTGACTGATGGTTCCACTTCCAATAACAAAACACCTTAATCAATGTCAAAACCTCAAACCTGTGAATTTCTAGAAAGATAAGAGTTTGTTATGAATTACTTTGGACATCTCCCAGCACAATGAGGTGTCCAGGAGAGGTATCAGAAAAGTGCCCGCAGAAAACTATTAAAGGGGCTGCATAGAAGACTCCACTGGGTCTCCTGAGATCCAGCTTCTCTCTCTTCCCCTAGCATTCCAAGGTGTGAGCGTATGGAAACACATCTTCACAGTTACAAGTATGGGGAGGGAGGAGACAACGGTCATGGAAACTTAACTTTGAAAGGAGCTTATGAGTGGGTATGCCAACAATTTCCTTAAACCATTTTCTTTTTATATATTTGCAATATTAGAGATTGAATACAGGGCTTCACACACACTAGACAAGAACTCCACCTTTAATCTACGTCTCCAGCTCCTTTGCAATAATACTACATATTCCTGTACACTGTGGGGACTGGTGTGTAACAACATGTCAGAAACAAAAGAGCATTTCTTTGTTTTGATCTGTGCCTCCCCAACTCCTGCCACAATGGGAAAACTGTCTGACCCTTACAAGGAGATTACCAACCAATCCAATACTGCTGGCTACAAAAGCAGGTGCTTGCCCAGTGTGATGGTTTGAATATGCTTGGTGTAAGGAGTGGCTTTGTTGGAGGAAGGGTGTTACTGTGGGATGGGCTTAGAGATCCTCTTCCTAGCCACATGGGAGCCAGTCTGCTCCTGGCTTCCTTTGGATGAAGCTGTGGAACTCTCAGTTCCTTCAGCACCATACCTGCCTAGATGCTGTCACGCTTCCAGCCATGATGATAATGGACTGAACCTCAAGACCATAAGCCAGCCCCAATTAAATGTTGCCCTTTATAAGAGTTGTCTTGGTCATGGTGTCTCTTCACAGCAATGGAAGCCCTAACTAGGACACCTAGGGATTGCTGTTTTGAAGATTACTTGACTAACTTATTACCATTGTTTGATGACATGATTACTATGACATAAAGTTCATAAAAAATTAACATCAAATTTCTTTGAGGAAATAGTTGTGCTCATCAAAATTAACTAGTGTTCCTTATAAACACAAAAATCAGCTGAATTATTTAATCTCAGTAATGGAATAAAAACTCATTATATCCTAAAAACTATCAAAACTAGAGTTGTGAATTATGTGGTTACAATGACCATAAGAGACATTCAAAATTATGCAGCCCTAATAGGAGAAATGAGGTAAAGTTTAAAGAAATAGAAAGACAAAGCATTGTCTCCTAGTTGGTAAATTAGAAATACTAACAAGAAAAACACCATTTAAAATAAAGATGCAGTTCCAACTAAAGTAGAAACATAATTATGAGAAATTAAATTAAATCTAAATAGGGTTGTTTTTCTGAAGATTGAGCTTCTGATGCACGATGAAATCTGCCAATATCATCTGCTCATTTATAAGTTGTTCATATGGGAACCGAGAATAAATCCTTTAGTCTTGGTGTAAAGCCTAATTAGGCAATAGCCATTTAATATTAGCGGAGTGAAACACAAATTCATCTGGATGAACTGGCGTCTATCCCATCCGGTATCTGACTGCTGAGTGCATTCCATGTTTTGATTCTGTAGCCCAGCTTCCCTAGGAGGTGGCACAATCAGCATGGATGTGTAGAACTGTGGTGACATCAAGGAATGTGGCCTCTATCTGGCTCATGCAGAGTTAGTACTTCTGTAGGAGTACAGGATGGATGGACCCTCTGGTTGTCCTGCATCCAGATAACCCATCCATCTGAAGGACCAGAGACAGAGCATCAGGTGTCATCTCTCGCCAACATGCATTTTAGAATTTTAGTTCTCATGATGTAAGCAGGCTCCTGGGCATGGGACCGACTATTGTCTGAGTCAGCTCCTTTATCCCCTCCCCCATGGGAAGACACTGCTTCCTTCTCTCTGAAGGACTCAGTAATAAGGCTCCATCTTGGTACCAAGAACAACCCATGAAGCTTGATTTAAGAAGGCTTCTCTTGACCACCAAGCCCTGCTACCACAACCTCTTGTTCCATGTCCTCCCTACACCACAGACACAGGTTATGGGGTAGTGGAGGATACATCTTCCCTGCAAGGGATGTGCAGACATCTTTCCTTGAGTTTAAGGCCAGCCCCACACAAATGACACTATTGCCTCAAAGACAAATAAATACTACTTGGAGCGTGGCTTTACTCTGGGGCATGTGCTTTGAATGAGTGAGGTCTTTGAAACATGAGAGCTTTTGTAGACGTGTCAGCAGCACAATTCAAGTTAAAAGCAAGGCTTCAGAAGCGATGCAGGGGGGAGGGTCCAGCTTGTCTTTTAGTAGCTTTTTAGTGTGGGTTATTGAGAAATTATGGACCCCTTTAAAGCCTCAGTGGCCTGCTTTGAAAAATGGGAGATAACAGAGGCTATGAGTGTGGAGATGAGGAGTGTAGCTCAGTGGTCAGACACTTGTCTACTATGTACCCCCAAGCCTGCAGCAAACTGTCAGGCAACCACAGGCACTGAAAAGAAAAGGTGGGGAGAGGGGGATGATTGCAACACTTATCCACTAGGTGGTCCAGTAGCTTCTACTGCATGACGTGTGTGAAGCCCTGTAGTGCCCACCCACATGACGAATCTGGGTTATCAATGCTGTGATTATTACTAACCAAGACCCTTGGATGCCATCTGCCTGATGCACACCATCCAAACCCTGTCTTAGAGGTGTCAGCTTCTTAGGCAATTAGATAGAGCTGGAGACAGAAGCATTCCAGCTCAGCTCTGCAACCTCCTTGTGCCTCCATTTCCTCATCTATAAAACTGAAGACTGAGAGCACAGCTCAGGACAGCAGCATTTCATCTGGGTCCTCGGGGACACAGGCATCAAGAAGGATTAAATGTGTAAAACTTTCATTTCAGGAAATGCCAGATGGGAGGAATGGGGAGGGCAGCAGGGGCAGCTGGGAAAGTCATCAGGCCGGGATTCAGATCTTGACCATTCATCCTATTTTCAGTGTATTAAAAAGAAAAAAAAAAGGCACATGTCTACACTTCCCCTTAAGTACTGTACCATGTGCATCTTTAACTAGAGTTCAATTCTTTTTTTCAGGTTAAAAAAAAAGTTTATGTAAAAATTTACACCACGTTTTTAAATGACTGAAACCATTTCCAAGCAGCAGACACCAGACATTACCTGGCTGGGAGCAATTGGCAGCTGCACATTCTTGGCGTGGAATGTGGCATGCGGGCATCTGCTTATGTGGTTCCTACAGATGCTGAGTATAATAAGCTGGGGCTCTGGGAAGCAGACTAAGACAGAGGTTGGATTGCAGGGGGCTTATTATGAGACAGCTGAAGAAACCAGCCATCTCATGGCTCCATATGAAGTCATGGAGGTTGGCTTTGATTAAAACACCAAGGGGTTTCATCAAAATGATTCTTAAACACACAAATTCCATCCTCTATCCTCTTCCTTCCAGTAATATGTATTTTCTGAAGGCTGAATCCTATCATTTGCCTATGTCCAGAATCTTGTGAGCATACCCCAACACCTAGGGTCTTGAAGGGTAATTGCCAAACTTCTAATCTAGAGTGATAAATAAGATAACAGAACCCTTGTTTCCTGGCTTCTTATTGCTGGGGTGTGGTCGCATTCTCTGGGCTCTGGCTAAACAGATAGGTCCATGAAAAGCTTTGCTGGAAACCAGGACACATATCTGGGATCAGCACCAGCATCCATGTGGTAGTCAGGAGCCAAGGCAAAACAAGTGTGGCCTTTAGCAACAGCTAAAGATGCAACCCTGACAGCATCCTCCTGCCCCTGGCTTGTGGGTGGGGCAATTCTGCTAAGTTGTTGTGGGAGCCACTTAGGATGCTCAGTTCATGGTCCATCCATGATTCTGAGAATTCTATTCTTTGCTATCGTTCTTTACCTAAACCAGCTAGAGGCAATTCATCCACATGCATGCAAAACCTCCGCCAATATACAGACTTTCAGTCACTTTGTAAGTCACAGTGCCCTTTCAACAAACACAATGCCAATATTCCTTAACTTACTATAGGGTTAAAGTCCAATAAGCCTACTGAAAGCTGAAAATATCACACTGAAAATGTGTCAAACATATCTAAACTACAAAACACAGCCCAGCCCAGGCTACCTTCAGTGTGCTTGAGACACTGAAAGCAAGCAGCCTACAGCTGAACAATGAACAGTCCTGGACTGTATATTGGCAGTCTCGGAAAAGATCAAATTTCAAAATCTAAAGTATTGTTTCTACAGAAATTCTATCACTTTTATACTATCGAAAAGTGAAACGATAAAAAAAAATCACTGTTAGTCAGGGACGATCCGTCTTCTCTGGGAGCCTGGCATGCTAAGTAGGTTGGTCACTCTAATATGGGTTACTCCTCTACAATCTAGAACACTAGAGCCTCTAGACCCTCTAGAGCTCAGGGGCAAATGATCAAGCAGATAGACCCTCACTTGAGGGTCCATCATCACTGAACCCAGGATATATATAATTTGGGCTAGGGTTTCGGGAAGGGCTTCAGCTCATGTCTCCTGTTTACAGCCTTAACAAAGCCCTCTTATTTGTATGCATACCTACTTAAGGTTCCCATAGCCATTTTCTTGCTCTATTCTTCCATGCATGTCCAGCATAGGTATCTGCCAGGAAAACACCAGTATATTCCTCAAGAAGCAGCTCAATCATGACCTCTGTGGACTTCTTACTGATGGGTGGTCATTTCAGGAGCCTCTCAGCACACACGGGCAAACCCTTCCTACACGTAAATGTTCTCCCATTATGACCCCAGCTCATCTGTGATTTTGATGAGGTACACATCTGGAATCATTAATACATCAAAGTGAAATTTGCAGGCTTAATCCTCCTATCTACAATATCTGCTAGGGCTTCACATCAGGCAAACCTACCAAGATGCCGATTAGCAAAGCGACATTGAGATACCAAGGCTGGTTAAGGCTGCCCAGTGGCCATACAGTGTAGGGTTGAAGCAAGGCAAGGGTAGTTTCAGGGCTGGTAGAGTAAATGAGCCACTCAACAGCTCCTCACAGAAGTCAGTGAGGTTGAAAGGGGCTGCAGACTTAGTTGAAGGATAGCCTAGGGAACTTCATCATGGCCCTGTCTCCAAATCCAAAGTTGAAAAACAGGCAGGGTCTGTAGTTCAGTGGTAGGCCCTAGGTTTAATTCCTTGTACTGCAAGAGAAAAATGACATGACGTGCTTGTCACTGTAAATAGAGGAAGTACGTGATTCACCCTGCTGTGTAAGTCAGACCCAAAGACAGAAGACACAAGTGGAAGTGGGATACAACTGTCCCTCCATGTTCCCATGGCACTGATGTAATGAAAAAGTACATATGACACACCCTTGACCTAACTCACGGATAGATCCAATCCTCAAGGTTGACGGAGGAATGAGAGAAGTTCTATTCTTGACTTATTTCCAGTGAACAAGGAGGAACCTGCTGTAGAAGCAGAAGTGAAGGGCTCTGTGAGGGCAGACTCTTACTCATCCACACGCTGCTGATAGCTAAGGGTGGGAAACCTGGTCGGGCTGTAGAATCTGTCTATACAAGCCAAGGTTTCAAGAACCTTGAAAGACCTGGAGTCTATCAAAGTGTCCCTTCTGACAGGAAGAATGGAAAGTTATTGCTAATAGGATCTGGATTCCACCTGCACAAAGAAGCAAATTGCTGAGGGACACAGCACTCAGCTACTGTGTCTACACAGACATCACAGTGAACTCACAGGATGAAAGGCTGGTAAGGATTCCAGAGGCATTAGCAGACTCCAACCAGTTCAGTAGATCAGATGAATAATTTCTAGAAAAGAAGCACTCAGAAAAGAGGAATCTTATCTAATTAAAAACAAAACAAAACAAAAACAGAAACAAAAACCAAGGCTCAGTAAAACTAAAGGAATTTTTGTAAATATGCTTTTGGCCCACAATAACGTCAACTGCAGCAGCAGGAAAAGCAAATCTAAACAATTTGCTTATTAGACTGTCTAATTTACGTTGAAGGATCAAATAAATTTGGTTAGACTGGAAAGGAAGCCAGCATTACTACGTAGGTTGAATCCTAAGGTCACTGAGGCAGTTGCAATGGAGAAGCTGGACACTCCTTAGGCCATTTCCACAGCCATTCTAGAGCAGCCAGAAGTCACATTTGAGGGTAGAAAAGAAATCACATAGGCACTGTTTATGATCATCTCTAAGTGTAGCTGAATTGGTGGGACAAATGCTGGACTCTCAACTCAGGCTGAGGTAGGAGAATTGTGACAAAGATCAGTTTGGGTCACACAGTGAGTTCCAGGCAAGTCTGAGAGTTGTTGAAAGATTCTATTTCAGAGAGATCCCCAAATCAACCTCGTGTCATAGAGGGGCAGATCTAAGTTTTAGGAAGCCTGGCAATCCATTTCAGAGATCCAGTATGAGAAAGAACCTCAAATAACCTATGTGAAACAGCCACCAGCCTCAGGAGGGAACCAAGAAGAAAAGAACCTGGATACAATGTAAGTCTATACTCATCTCTTCATCTTGGCCATAGCTTTAGAAGAACACTTTACTAATGTAATCCACAAATAATATACTTGACTCATCCTGAAAGATGTTCATGGTAAAGTAAGTCTGATATGCTGGGTACATTTAAGCCTCTACATCGGTAAGTCTAAAATCACCTCATGTTCGGCCAATGAAGAATGTGCTTCTTCTTGATGAGGGTCTTAGAAACTCGAGGCACTACGGCAAGCTTAGTTTTCAAGGAAGGAAAGGAAGAGGTCACTGGGGACTGACCCAGTTAAGACCTAATCATAATCACAAGAGCTCATCTTCATATGGAAAGATACAGAACTAAGGAAAAAAAATATGCAAAAGCCAGAGCAGATACACCGACAGCTTGATTCTGTTTAAGGCTCTGGCTGGGCCTCTCTTCACCAACCCTCTCAGGTTAAAGTATAATCACTAACTCAGCTAGTGCTCTATAGCAGCTTTTAGAGCAGTGGTTCTCAACCTTCCTAACACTGCAGCCCTTTAATACAGTTCCTCATTTTGTGGTGACCCCCAACCATAACATTATTTTTGTTGCTACTTTGTAAATTGTAATTTTGCTAATATTTTGAATCACAATTTAGATATCTGTATTTTCTGATGGCTCCTGCGAAAGGGTGATTTGATCACCAAAGGGGTCGCAACCCACAGGTTGAGAACAGCTGCCTTAGAGGGAGTGCAGAGATGTTTAAAGCAGGTCTCACCATCACGTACCCACTTTCGTTCAGGTGGGGTCAAATCGCTAACTAGGGCGAAACACAACCTTGACTCAGCCTTTAGATCTCAGTGTGCAAACGTTTTCACTACTTTCTGGTCTTCATCATGCTCATCACCCATGAGCTTCAACTTTAAGGTAAGGATTCCCAACGACAGGCAGATTCTTATGGCTATCGCTGCGTAAGAGCCAAAACAGAGGATCTTTGTCCCAGCAAATGAACATAACTTGGAGCAGTCATTCAGTGGCCTCAGTCTCCTCATTGCGAACATGAATATTCAGCCTGTAGAACTGTTTTCTGAAATGTGATCTACTACATTGCTAGGCCAACATTAAAGTATTTATGTAAGGCTGGAGAGTTGGCCCAGTGGTTAGGGGCAGAGGACAGAAGTTCAGTTCCTAGCACCTACACCAGGTTACTCACAATCATCTGTAACTCTTAGCTCCAGGCCAGAGACTCTGTGGGCACCTGCACTCATGTACACATCCTTACACATAATTAAAAATAATAAAAAGGTCTTCAAGCAGGTCCCCCAACAACTGGAGCAGGAACTGTCCCTGAATCTGTTGCCTACCTCTGGATCTCATTCCCCTAACTGGGCTGCCTTGCCTAGCTTCCGTGGGGGAAGATGAGGCTAGGGCTGCAGTGACTTGATGTGCTGAGGGTGGGATGGGGGTGGGGAGAAGGGAGTTGGGATGGAGGGAATGGGGGTGGGTAGTATGTGGGAGAGAGGGGGATGGAATAGGAGGGAGGATCTGTGAGAGGGGGTACTAGGAGGAAAGGGGGCTGTTACTGGGCTGTGAAGTGAATCAATAAATTTTAAAAAATAAAAATAAACCCAAAAAAACAATAATAAAAGGTAAATCTAAAAATGTATGTAGTCATCAGTTTGTTTTTTTTTTTTTTACACAGTCCACTGCAGGAAAAAAAAATAATGATAGCACATAAGATGCATACAAGTACCTTGCAGGCTAAATTACAGTATAAACTGTAAACTCTAATGTGCATGCTAAAGTGAGCAGGAAAAAGTAACCACTAGTAACTAAAATGTGGCTATGCTCATCCAGATCAATGTCTTGGTGCTTTACCATCTGGATCTGCAGATGTGTAGGGCTTACCAGTGTGAACCAGCAAGCTCCTGCTACACTGGGAGAATAAGTCCCATAAGCAGAGGCACTATGGGTGCTCTTCTTCACCACCGTAATCCCAACACCTAGGAGACTGAAGCCTCTTAGGGTCAGTGAAGAGAAACCCAGCCAGAGCTGTGAAACAGAATCAAGCTGTCAGTGTTTCTGCTCTGGCTTTTGCATTCCTTGGTTCTGTATCTCTCCATATGAATGTGGGCTCTGCCATCAATTCCACTGCTTAGTTCCTGGGGACTCTTACCATTTGGGGGATTCGTTTACAAACAAAACAAAATCTCATTTATAGGCTTTGAGAAGCCCACTGAAGAACAGTCAAATCTTTACAGGCCTCACCCTAAGTGTTAAGAAGCAGGCCAACTTCTGCCACCCCAGCACAACAGCATTCCTAGTCTGCAATGTCTTCAGGAAGCTCAGACCACTGAGGCACCTACAAAGAAAATATGCCTGGGTCTATCCTAAGGGTGGATAGCCCAGAGAATTATTTTTCAGGCTTGAAGATTCTGGAGACCATAACCCTACCTTGTCTATAAACATCCTATAAAGATACTGGAGGAAGAGAAATAAACCAGGTCTAGTCCTTGTGGCATGAATCCTTAGACATTTACATTGTTGCTGCATCCACTTTGAAGATAAGCTTGGTTTTCCTCTACCAGAAGCAGGGCTCTGTCACCTTCACACAATCTCTAGCCATTTACCTCCTTCTAGTTCCTCAATGTGGTTGATCCAGACATCCGCCTTCTATAAACCACCATCTGGAGACCACTTCCCTACGGGACAGTAAGATGCAACCCACTCGGTTCTTCTGACCACATCTCCCTTTGTGGACTTTGCAGAGAAGCCAGAATAGCAGTCTCTGAGTCTCAGTGGGACCTCTTGGAATTCCTGTCTTCATGCTCTGAACCCATTCATTAAAGCTGTCATGGAAATGCTTGGCTAACACCCTGAAGACACTAGTCATATCTCTCTCTCTCTCTCTCTCTCTCTCTCTCTCTCTCTCTCTCTCTCTCTCTCTCTCTCTCTCTCACTCACTCACATATCACATACACTATGATATCCAGGCATGTGGCCTCCAGGCATGGTATGTACCCTGTCCTATAAGTTGTATAACCTTTATTTCCATATTTTCTCTCTCCTAATTATTAATTGGCTATTTTTCATTGTCATGATCCTTAATTTTAAAAATCTACTTTTCTTGTTTTGGGCTTGACCTTCCATAGTTTATGTACTAATGGGTAATGCATACCCATAATTCACTCATATGATCTAGAATCTGCAACACACCTAGTAGTCAATGAGTTATGGCATACACAAATACTGCACTCCCCAGAGTGAGATAAGATCACTATTAAAATTAAGAGTAGTGGCTTGGAACAGAAGGTGGGGAGTACAAGTTATTCCAAGAGAGACTTGGCAAAAAAAGTTAACCTCTAGGGTAAGCCTAGGAGGATGGGTTGATGGACAGACTTCAGGTAGGAAGAAGAACCTGGGCAGGCAATGAGAGATGAGCCCATCCATGCTCTAGAGAAACTACAGATTCAATGCTGACACCACTGCAGAAGCCTGAGAACTCTATGGAAGGGGATTAGAATCTAGCCAGGGCATGAAGTGTCTTGTAGGCCATGCAAAGAGATTTAGGTTCCACACTATAGTGGACAATGAGGGCTGGCTACCTATTCAAAGACTTGAAAATCAGTCCCAGATATAAGTTCTAAGGTTCTGTTCTGTTCTGTTCTGTCCTGACTTATTGAATCCAAACCCTAAACTAGTTTTAACCACTAACTAGTTCTGAGCAGGACTGTACAGTGGTGGAAGGCCAACCATATGGGGGATAGCAAGCATATGAGATAAATAAAGGATGGGGCATATGTGTAAGATCTATTTAGGGACATAAAACTTAACTGCATGTGGGAGGTAGGATGAGGGAAAGACATCTTAGATAAAATTCAGGTGTCTCTCTTAAGAAGTTGGGTAAGGAGCAGTGCAGTTCACAAAATCAATGACATGCGGACAGCAGTGGTGGTGGGAACAGCTGAGGGTGAGGAACTGTGGGTCACCAGTCACCAGAGTAGCCATGACTTAGGTTGGCTCTGTGGAACCCAAGCATACCTCAGACAATGTAGAAAAATGTTCTGAGGCCAGCGATGCACGGAATTCCCAGGGTGAAGCCAACACTAGCTACTAAGCCCAGCAGAGCCAGAATCACTGTCAGCAACATACTGGACCCACTCCAGCTCCCAAGAACTAGCTGGTAAACACACAGGAATTCTGCCAGCTATTTGTTATATCCATGGTAGTTCTATACAAATATTTTTCTGCCACAAAGAAATCACCAAATACTACAGATTAGATTGACTTTCCCTAGAGCTCATGCCCAGAGCCGGCTACCTACACACACTCTTGAAAACTAAAGATAAATAAATAAATTCACTGGCCCTGGCCCTGAATTACTGAACCAGAAATGACAGGATAGTCTTCACAGCTCTTCCTCCACCAAGGGACTTAGATTCAAGGTGGAAAGATAAAGAACCTGGCTGTAGATATGTAGATTTACCACATGTTATAGCAAAAAGAATACTGGACTAGAAACTATGACTTTTCATATACACTTAATACACATGTCTCTGCAAAGTCATTAAACGTCAGTATCTACAGAGACTGGAGATGGGGGCTAGAGATGTAACTCAAAGGAAGATTGCTTATCTTGTATGCATGAAGCCCTAGGTCCAATTCTCACGATCACATACACATGTAAATACCTCTCACCCTCACAAAAGCAACTAATGCATAAAAGCTTAAAAGTTTGAATTAGATATAATTTCCAGTTTCTTACAATTCTCTGCTTTAGTTTTCCAAATGAAAATGCAATCTTGATGATTAAATTATAAGTATTCTTTGGAATAATGGAAAACGTATGTATGTAGACAGAGAGTATTGGATTCTGGACTGAATGCCTGGGTCCCATCCAGATTCCCTCATGATGGTGTTAGTGACCTCGGTGCCCTGAGTGCTTGCTCACATCCTCCATCACTTGAGGATGTAGGGAGAAGGAAGCCAGCTACAAGCCAGGAAGCCTGCAGCAAGCCAGGAAGCAGCCCTCCCAGAATCCAACCATGTTTGCACTCTGATCTCAGCCCTCCCTGGCTTTCGGAACTAAAAGCAGTATGTCTCTGTTGTAAAAACTATTACCTCGGTAGTATTTTGTTATGACCATGTTACCTGACTAAAACACATTCTAATCTTTACTCACCTAGAAATAAATATTGCTAAGTGTTAAGAACATGAATACGTATGCATGCTCAAATGTGTTCATACGTGAGGTACCTGCACACATACATTTTTACATAGAGAAACCATTGCACAGACTGTCTACTGGTGTACTCTACAGTACACCATGGATCATGGACATCTTTTCAGATATATCTACCTTGTCTCTTTCATAAGTGAAGAATATTACTTCAAACACAGATATACTACAATACCTCAACTAACTAAAAAAAGTATGCTTTTAGTTTATTTTTGGTGTTTTAAACCGTGTCACAACCACTTTTAATTTTTTAAAAACTCTTTTGATCCATGTCCTACTAGTTTTTCTTAAATAAAATTCCTTAACTGTAATTGCTAGGACAGAACAAGTGCAGGTTTTGTTTGTCTTTTCAATCTCTGCTCTTCATGTGTGTTTGTACATGTGTGTGTTTACGTGTCTGAGTTCCCATACACCACAATCAGAGGACAACCTCAGGCATCAAACTGCGACTTCCATCTTGTTAGACACAGGACCTTGTTCATCGGGCTAACTGATTTGTGATCGTCTGTCGAGTTGCAGGCCTCAGCTTTCCATCCTGCCATAGGAACACGCCCACGAGCATCTCTCCCAGGCCACCACTTTACATGGTACTGGGAGTCTGAACTCATCCTCACAGTTGCTTGGCAACTGCTTTAGCCACTGAGCCATCTTCCTAGCTTCTACGTGCAGCTTTTGTGACTTTATATTCTTGTAAACTAGGAGCATTAACAATCGTTAAATCTTTACTGGTCTGACAGGTAAATCAGAACACTTCACTACTGCTTAAATTCACACTAATCTGAATTTGAATGGCAATCGGTGCTTTTAACTCTTGACTCTAAATCCAAGCCATGAGAACTTGATCCTCAGCCTTGGCCATCACCAATTGCTAATCCAAACAAGCTATTGACCATGGAGTGATTTTGTTTTGAAAATATAAAGGTAGTTTTTCAGTGTCTTTCAGCTTCCATTTTGCCAGGCTTGGTGGTAGGGGCCTTTACAGACTGAGCCTTCTCTCTGTCTCTCGATCCAGCTTTGTATGCTTATGACTCAACTTAGGTCAGTGATGTCTAACCCTTGCTAGGAGGCACTGTGTGCTACTAGTGTTTCTATCCCTAATTTTCCATCTTTGGAAGCTTATAGGGAACCTGAGTTAAAAATTCAGTGTTAACACTACCTAAAGCTGAAAGCAAAATTGATCTTCTGACACCTGTCCAGCCTGTAACTACTTTAAATATTTGTCCCCATTCTTAAACTACTCTGACTCATGAACCTGAAAGGTTTTACTATAAATAAGAAAAGGGCAACACGTGGAGGTGGGATTCCCATCTACCCTTTGGGGCTGATAGTCTCGAGCTTTCCATGGACAAGATTACATAGAGTTGAAACTACTGAAAATAATTGAGCTTAAGTAAGTTACCACTCTCAGAATGACTTTGTACATCTTGTCTAAGGGGCAGCAGCCAAAACATCTCTCGCCTTGAATTTCTCTGAAATTAGACTCTAGTAGGTTCAAATGTGTTTGAGGTATAAAAATCCATTCCAAGTTTTTAAAAACTGCATCTATATGGTAAAATTCAACCCATTCACAAACATGGTTCATGTACCATGCACCCATGGGGATGATGATGCTCAACTCTTATAACTGTACCTTGTGAGAAGAAGTGAGTCCCCAAACGAGACACATTTGCCTTTTTTCAATATAAGATTTATCTATATATTACAAATAAAGATAAATTCATGCACTGCTACAAAGCATACACATCCTCAAGGCTCTGAGGCTTTTGTTACTTCCCCAAAGCAGGATGTGGGCCACCTTCATCCCATTCCCTGAGGGCAGCTGCTCAGCTGGTGCTGGCCAATGTCACACAAGGCGGCTTGCTCAGTCATGACAAATCAGCTTCCCAGAGGGCTGTGGGGCAGTTTAGTGATCCAGAGGAAGTGAATGGTACTGAATCATGGTGCTAAGGATAGGAAAAAAATTACAACCATGATTCACATTATCCAAAAGAAAAGGTTAAGGAGCAGAGGCGTGAGGACTACAGATTGAAACCACATAAACACACTTATGTATCAGCAAATACCACACGGAGAATGTCAGTGTGGCTTCCGCTTTTATGAAGTGCTAAGAAGCAGCAGACGAGCAGCTTTCCAAAGCAAAGCCCAAGACACACAACGATGGCAAAGTGAACCAATGTCGTTCCAGTGCAACTACACAAAAGATCGGAATTCTTCTTAGCACACTTAGGACTTGTAAGAAGAAAGAGTGGGCCAATATTTTTGGCTGATCTCCAATATTTCTTTATATGCCTTCTTTGATTTCTTTTGAATATCACCAAACTTTTAAACTTTGTCTTTTTGCCTATATTACTTTTATCTTTACATATAAGAGGTTCTGCCTCATTGTCTTTTCTCTAGCATAATTTAATTCTCAAAAATGAATTACTTAATAGCCTCAGATAAGAGGATAAAATTAAACGCATTCAAATTAAATCAAAAACCTAGAAAAACAAACATGATTATCCCACAAGCAATCTTCAAAGTTATTGGAATCCATCACTTTGGAACCTTCTGGAATCAAACACACAAAGCCATGATGCTCAGACTTGACGTATGAGCTTATTATTACCGTGTAGAAACAAATGTTGAGCCTCTTTGTGGGTAGAAAAATAAGACATAACCAGATTTTATAAAACATAATATTGAGTTAATGTTTGGAGAGAATCTTGTTTATTTTGACCCTATAGATGGCTATGTAGACTTTAAAATCAGGGGGTGAACGACTTTAACAACATGGGTGGGTGGGTAGGGGTAGCAGTCTTGGGCAGAATGTTACATGATTGTAGCAGGTGTTATGAACACTGTGAGTCAGGCTCAGGAAGCATCAGGCTGCTGGAGGCACCAAGGAAGAGACAGAAAGAGGGCAGAGTAGGTGTACAACATCATCACCTACTCACATACAAGCCGAAATGCTCAAGATTGCTGACACCACAGCAGACACCCTGGGTATAGACAGCTTCAGAGTACCTGGCTTTTGGGTGACACTTCCCCACATTGGTGAGTCTCCTACGGACAAGATAATCAAACCTCAGTAACCCCTGCTTTATACTCCACTTGTGACTTTTCAAGGACACATTTACATTCCATCTGCCAAGAAATCTTTCAGAACAAATACAAAAACAAGTTTGCTTTCTGGGTTCAGCATTTAAGGATACATGTTTCATTCTAAATTACATAGCACATTTTGTCACTTAATAGGACCCAAGGATATTATCGATCATTTTACATGAAACATTTGGGACCATTTTACCAACATATTTAGTTTTCTATAAGTTATCTATGTTTCCAAATGCCAAGCTCCCTAAAACATGTTTAAAACTACACCCCAGACATAAAGACAATATTTTCTGATTGAATTTGTCAATATTTTTGGTTATAGAATTATGATATATCAGCTCATCGTGGGTGAATTTAAATCCACTTTTTTTGTACACCGAAAGTACCATTTTATATCACAAAAGTAAAACAAAGCCATAGAAAATATAGAAGAGAGAATTTAAAAATCTCAGCCCTATTGTTAATCTTCTCGAGTGTGCCATTCCAGAATCTGCACTCACCAACTTCTAACTCATTTACTTAATCTTGTTCCTTATTATAACCAAGACCATATTGTGTGCCTCTTTAATTATCATCATGCATTTCTTCTGCCACACCGGAAGTGTCTTTGGGAAATGTGCTGAAGGACTTTGGCTCATGATGAACCTCTCTTAGCTCCATGCAGCATCCTGTACACTGTGAACCTCCATAGGATTTAGTGAATGACAAGTTGGCTCTCATTGAGCATTTGGAAAACTGAAAGCCAGGAGATGGCAAGTAAATTGAACAACATTCTTTTTCTGCCTCATATTTTTTAATGGCATCTGATATTAGATAACTTACCCACTGGTTGTTGTTTTAACTCAGTTACAGGCATGTGTTTGGTACTTTTATTCTACGAGAAATGCTGAGAAGGAGAAGATTTGGTGGTGAGTCAAAGAAGACTGGTGGGCAAGTGGAGCTGACCTGCAGAGGCCACTGTGGAGGGGAACACACTGAGAGACTCACTATGGACATGTGTCATTGCGCATACTTAGTCTCTTCATGGTCTGATAGCCCACCGTCATGTCAACTTTACATGGCTGGCAATTCTCCACTATACCCAAAGGGAAAGGACAGAGGAAGTTGGACACTCTTGTAGGAACTGGAGAGAGGAAGATAGTGAAAAGCATCTCCACATCTTTTCTAATCACCAGCTACCCATTCCCAGCAGTTATGGAGGCTTTCCCCATTAAAAAAGATCCACTGAGATGCTGCCTGATGATCACTGTCTCTGGCCAATGATTTACAGTCCAACTCCCTCTTGCCCTTCCTTGAGATGTTTTTGGTGATGCTGACCATCTGTGCCATTATGACAGGAGAGCAATGCATACTAGAATACTGTTTACTCTGTTATGTGGAAGTAATTTTGAACTTGGAAAGAAAAAACCCTGTAATTCTTAGGAACACTTGCCACTTGGTAAAAAGCAAAGCAACCAAACACAAAGTAAACCAAATATGCAAACTGATATTAAACCAAGGGAGAAATACAAATGACAGATCAGCACATGGAAAGATGTTCAGCGTCATGAGTCATCAGGGAAATGCTCAGACCACTAGACACTGTGGCAGAACAAGTGGATAAAACAGGAGACCTGCGATATCAGCTGTGTGTGGGGATGTGGCTCAAACAATGGCGATGCTCAGACACAACTGGAAGAATATAAATTACTACATCCTCTTTGGAAAACAATTTAGCAGTTTCATAAAGAAGTAAGTACACACTTATATCACCCAGAAATTACACTCAAAATGAAATAAATGTCCATAAAAAGTTTGCATGAGGATGTTTTACATAGCAGCTTGTGAATTATAATAAAGCCAGAACAATCATATCTACCAACACAGAATTCACAAATGAAATTCAGGACATTTATACAATGAAATCTAACTAAGACAGAAAAGGGTCAAGCGTTGGATGGAGGTCAAATATCCCTATGGAAGAGTTAGGGGAAGGGTTGAAGGAGCTGAAGGAGATGACAAGATGACAACTCCATAGGAAGACCAACAGTGTCAACTAACCCAGACCCCTGGGAGCTCCCAGAGACTGAGCTATCAACCAAAGAGCATACAATGGTTGGTCCAAGGCACATATGTAACAGGAGACTACCTTGTCTGGCCTCAGTGAGAAGGGATGCACCTAATCCTGTAGAGACTTGATGCTCCAGGATAGGGGGATATAGGGGTGAGGTAACACTCTCAGAGGTGAGTGTGGAGAGCTCTTGGTGCTACTTCTAGGATACTGGCAAGAACTTGACATTGGGCTAGGACGTGGAAGTAAGCTAAAGATCTTGATCATCTTGATAAGTCCCTGAATATCACAGGACTTCGTTTGTTGCCTTGCTTGTTCCCTGACAATTTGTTTGTACTTTGTTCCTTGACCTAGAATTTACCCTGTTCTTTGCATGTACTTAGAATGGTATAGCAGCAGACTGGGGAAAAATAAAGGTCCCTCACTACTTGCTGGGTCATACTATAATGTTGTCTAATTGTCCTTTCTTTCTTTAATCCTCAATCCCTCCCTGGAGACCCTGTTGGCTGACTGAGCTGGCTTGGTCAGGTGAAGGGGGAAATACTGGGTGGGGAAGAACTCTTCGAGGAGGGGCTGGGAGGGGGCAACATTTGGGATGTAAATAAAAGAATAAATTAAAAAAAACGCAAAAGGGAACAAACTGGCCTATGAGTTACTTTAACAACATAATTGAGTGAAAGTAGTTTAGCCCAAAAAGTCCATTTATTGCATCACTCCATTTTATGAAATGTCTAGGAAGCTGTATAAAGTACCAAAACACATGTATATACTTAAAGCAAAATTTATGACATATACATTATACTTAAAGCCATTTTTAAGAATGGGAGCTTAGGCATATATCAGTAGAACACACCTTTAATCCTAGCACCTGTGGGTCAGAGGCAGATGGATTTCTGTGAGGACAGTCTAGTCTATATAGTGAGACTTTGTCTTAAAAAAAATTATAGTTTGCTCCAAACATGTTTTTTCTGCCTAAAATTAAGTGTGGAGTTTCATATAAGCTCCTTTTTAAAAATGGTTACATAGTGATCAAAGGTTCTGTTGTGCCTAGTATTAAACGTTACCCCTTCCTTTCCTCTAAATCTCTTGAGTGCACTGTCACAGATGCTAACAGCACCTGTTAGCCTTTTTTTCTTTTTCTTCGTTGTAATTGAATGCTCCGAAGAAACAACTTAGGGAAGGAAGGATTTATTTGGATCATGGTTTCAGAGTGTTCAGTCCATAGTTGCTTAGCCTCCTGCACTTGGGCAGGAAGCCACAGCAGCAAATGTGTGTAGAAGAGGCTGTTCTTCACATATTGGCAGACAGGAAGAAGAGAAAAGGGGAGAGGAAGAGTCCAGGGCAAATTATGGCCCTTAAGGACATACTCCCAGTTAGCTATTTCTGAAAAAAAAAAAAACCTTATTTCCTCCCTTACCACCTCCCAGATTGCTATCATGAATCTTTCAAATGGTTAATTCATTGATTAGGTCAGACCATAAGGGACTGTCTCCAGAAATGTCCTCACAGATTCACCCAGAGGAATGGTTTATTTCAGGTGCTCTTAGGTGTTTCTTCTCTCTCTCTCTCTCTCTCTCTCTCTCTCTCTCTCTCTCTCTCTCTCTCTCTTTGTTTGTTTTGTTTTTCAAGACAGGGTTTCTCTGTGTAGTCCTGGCTGTCCTGGAACTCACTCTGTAGATCAGGCTGGCCTCAAACTCAGAAATCCACCTGCCTCTGCCTCCCAAGTGCTGGGATTAAAGGCGTGCGCCACCACTGCCCCGCACCTCTTAGGTGATTCTTAATCCAATAAAATTGACAAGACTATCAGGAGAAGACATGTCCCCTTAGTGCCCACCATTCCTACTTTGGGACCCTGTGACTCTTACTGAGAACTTACTTGGGACAAGAGCACACTCGAATCACTCATGGGTGGGCAAGAAGTACCAAAAAAGACTCATTGGCCCTTGGGACAGTTTTCCTCAACAAGGGACAGAAGTGTGGATACATACCCCAGTTCCCTGTTCTCTTGGGTGAGGTCCACAACAGCTCCCACATGGCCCAAAAGGACTGAGCCCAAGTGTCTGCAGTAAAAATCTGCTCATATACATAATATCTGTCTCTCAATCTACCATGGGGTTATGTCTTCATAAATTCACCATAAACTGAAAATATCGTAAGCCGAGAGTATACTCCCTAATCCTAGCCCACTAACACCGTGGGGTAGCAAGCAGCCTGCTATGCAAGATGGGTTGTTCTCCCTTGTGATCACAGGGACAATCAGAAGCTATGGCTCACGGTGGCTGCTGAAGATCCTGAAATGGGTCATACCCTGCATACTGCTAGCTAAAAAAAAAAAAAAAAGCTCAAAACTCAAATGTCAGTGGGTCATTTCTACTAAATACACCTGGTTTTCCCACCATCATAACTTAGGGATTGCCAGCTACTTTTCCCTCTCTGTCCCACTTCCATGTTCTCTCTCTCCCGCCATCCCTCCTAGAGTTGGTGACGACTGGCATCTAGATCCCAGGGTCTGATTTTGGAACTCCCAAATAAGAGAGTCAAAAGGTAGGTCTTAGTTTGGGTTTCTATTGCGGTAATAGAAGACCATGATCAAAGCAATCTGGGGAGGAAGGCGTTTATATGCCTTATACTTTCATATCACTGAACATAACAGGAAGGAGTCAGGGCAAGAACTCAGACAGGGCAGGATCCTGGCGGGGGTGGGGGGGAGCTGATGCAGAGGTCACGGAGAGGGTGTGGCTAACTGGCTTGCTCCCCACTGCTTGTTCAACCTGCTTTCTTATAGTACCCAGGGCCACCATCCCAGGAGTGGCACCACCCACAATGGCTGCCTCCCTCCAGCCCCATCAATCACTGTTGCTCTACATGCAGGGCCACAGCCTGATCTAATGAAGGCATTGTCTCAATTGATGTTTCCTCCTCTCCAATGACAACTGTTTGTGTCAAGTTGACATAAATCTACCCAGCACAAGGTGACACTTGTTAATTCATGTGCATGTGTTGTTTTCTTCTCTTGTGTTATGTTAATCTATACAGACAGAAACATGCCACTAAGTATATAGGAACTTTAAAAAGATTTATCTTTATTATTCTTAACTATGTGTCTGTTTGTGCATGTGAGTGTGTGTGCTCTTGGAGTCCAGAAGAGGGCATGAATATCCTGGAGTTGGAATTATAGGCAGCTGTGAACCCCGACTCCCATAAGGATTCTGAGAATCAAACGGGTTCTCTGCAGTACTGCCCTTAACCACCAAGCCATCCCTCCAGCCACAAAACACAGCTTGACAGTATTAATGTGACATACAGTTTCACTAATACCTTAACTGAATGTTCTATCAGGACAAATAAGATGCCACTGTGGTACCAACATTGGGCTCCCGTGTTTATTTGCTTGCTTGCTTGCTTGTTTGCCTGCTTAGCCTGCTTAGACAAAGCATAAACACAGTATAAATAACTTAGGAGAGTTGGAAAGATACTCAATCATGCAAAGATTTCTTCTGCAGGCCTCCTATGCACAGCCAAGAACTCAACAGTCATGCCAACCTTAGCATATGCTTTATGACTTAGAACTTAGAAGAAGCATAAAACAGCAAGTCTTTTCCATGCTAACTTGGAAAAAGTCCTGTAAATTTATAACCAGTGTGAAAGCACTGCCTCTTCTCCTTCCAGCTAAATTGTATCCTCGCCAGTTGGGAGCGCCAAGGTATCCAGAGAAGCAAAGAAATGGCATATTTTACAGCATCCAAAGGCTTCACCTAAAATGTAGGAAAACACACACATCCCTCAGACTGGAAATTGCTCTGGTGTCCTTACTGCTTTTATCTCCAGACAAGCAAGAGCAACTGGTACCCACGGATTCCACATCAAACCATTTTATGAGTGAAGCATGCTGCATACTCCAAAGGCATTGTGAGTCTAAGATGCACAAAGCCATCACACAAAATAAGGTAAAAAGTCCCAGCTAACATCAGAAATACTGAAGAGGTTTCTGTAACATAAATGTACACAGCATCTCACTAATGGCAATTAGCAGATCACTAAGGACAATCACAGCTACTACTAAAGTTAGCAATGGTAAAGCAAAAGCTTTCAAATTTCTCATTCTGGTTTCCCAATCTGGTAGAAGGCAGAGGCAAAGGGTAGGCTGCCCTATTGGTCTTAAGTCAAGGTCAATATCAAGAACTGTCCCGGCAAAGACAAATAGTCTGTTCCTCCTGTTGACTCAGGTTTGAACATGTGACATGTTTTTTAGCCAATAGAATAACAGAGAGGTGACAAGCCTAGGTCAGAAGAGGCCTTTGTGTTTTTACTTGTTCTCTTCCTGAGCCATGCATGATAGGAGAGAAGCATCCTTCAGGCGGCTCCTGCTCTGTGTCCTGCTCTTAGGATGTGAGCAGGAGTCTGCCAGGCATAACAGCCTTCAGCAAGGAGCCCACTGAGCCAGAGCTTGGAAAGAAGCAGTCAGCCAACCCCCAGGTGCCTGAGGAGCATAACCAGGTTCTGCCCAGCTGAGCCTAGCCACATTCTGTACAACTTCAACCAACCTATTGTTGCATGAGCTACACAGATGTGCAAAATCTCCTTTCTCACTGAATTTTGGGATAAGCACTAACCCAGGAGGCAAGAGAGCCATACCAGGAACCAAAGGAATAGTGTGTGGGTAGGTTTGTTTCCCTTGCTTCTTCTCTGGAGAAATGGGAAGCAACAATGGACAGGATATAATTATGTTTACAACTGCTTTAAAAAGTTCTTTTCCCAAGAATAGTCTAAATTCCGTGGCCCTTAATGGCACAATGGCAAAATGTATGCTGTGTATGCTGTTTACTCTGTCACAGATTCCCAGTGAAACTGAGCCCCACATATCTTGTTGATGGCTAGGTTTTTTTTTTTTCTTTGTCAGCTTGATGCAAGCTCATGGAGGCCAGAAGAGTGTGCTGGACTTCTGGAACTGGAGTTACAGATGGTTGTGAGCAGTCATGTAGGTAGTGGGAATTGAACCTAGTGCCTCTGGAAGGGCAATCAGTACATGTAACCACTGAGCCATCTCTCCAGCTTTGAGATATTTTCTTGATTGGTAATTGATTTGGGAGGACCTATCTCACTACTGAGATGCCGTCCTAGGCAGGCGGGCC
Organism: Grammomys surdaster; assembly: GCF_004785775.1. Lineage (NCBI taxonomy): Eukaryota > Metazoa > Chordata > Mammalia > Rodentia > Muridae > Grammomys > Grammomys surdaster. The sequence goes on from NW_021604587.1 coordinate 3,283,317, forward strand.
TGGGCTGTATAAGTAAGGTGGCTGAAGACGAATTTGTGAACAAACTAGTGAGCATGGCTCTGCTTGAAGCTCCTGACATGGCTTCCCTTAATGATGGATTGTAACCTATAAGACAAAATAAGCTCTTTCCATCTCAGGTGGGTTTAGGTCAGTACTTCATCACAGCAACAGAAACCAAATTAGTGCAGCATGCTTCTGGCATCACTATTCCTGTATATTCTTTCATTTCCTATTTTTAACAATTAATTATTTTATGTGGGTGGTGTATCCATGCCATGCACATGTGGAAGTCAGAGGACAACTTGCAGGGGTCAGTTCTCTCCTTCCATGTGGGCCCCAAGGACCGAACTCAGGCTACTCCGAGGTGTCTTCACCCACTGAGCCATCATTCTGGTCCTACATTCCAGTTCTTGACCCAAAGTAAGACACGACCTCATTCTTACAAATAATGGTGAATACTCACTGAACACCAGACTGTGCCAGCTGTCACAACTTATTTTCAACTCTGAAATGGAGACAAGAATGGCACCTACCAACCTTACGTGAGGTAAGAGCATGCGACCTGCCTGAAAGGTCCTGACATATAGCAAGCTTTCCAACACTAATACTGACTTCAAGCAAGGTTTATGCATTATTTCCATATTGAGGATTCTACAACCATCACTGAAAACAGTGAGGATAGGTTGAGGGGGCAGAAAAGGAAGAAAAAGCACTCAGAGAAAAGAAAGAAATGCATTGTTACTGAACCTCTTAAGACTTCAGCCAGCTGATGGCAGCACATGCCTGCCTCTGAACAGGAAGCAGAGAAGAAGCACTGATTTCTGAAATTCTACTATAGCACAAAGAGGAGAGGGGCGTCCACAGGGGAGGTAGGTCAGGCTGTGCTCCTGTGTGTACATCTGAGGCCTGGGAGACATTCCCAGAGACAGCGCCCAGAGTGGGATTATTTCAAGTAGCCCAACAGTGGCCCTGGGACTTTGCTCTGGTGTACAGAAGTTTAGGGCTGGTTCTGAACAGTACTAGAGCACTGTCTGTGGTATGTAAAATATGCCACTTAATCTGTTGGAGGGGCCTTCAGGATGCAGCCAGGGGAGAAGAGGTAATCCCAAGTTGGTGTTGAAAAATACACACCCTAATTGCACAGGTAGAGTGGAGAACCAACTCCAGATAGTTCACTTACTGCTTGTAGTAAGGTCTCCATTCGTGCCATCCTTCATCTTCTGTAATCCCTCCCCGGGCTGTCCTGGGGACTGTAACTGTAACTAGGGAAGGGGAAGGAACTCAAAGCTCTGAAACCCCAGTTGTTCCTGGTGGGGAAAGCACCTTACCATGAGATGTCCAGAAGAGGACACTAAGATGTCATACAAAGGTCACCTTAGCTATTCTCTGTGTGATCCAGGGTAAGTCAACCTGATCTCTTTGTTCTCAGTTTCTCCATGTGAAAAAAAGTTATATGTATATGTATATACATACATACACACACACACACACACACACACACACACACACACACACACACACACACACACAATCCCCCAGTATCCCTAGGAAATGGTTTTAGAAACCCCCAGTTAGCAAAATCATCTGAGGATGAGTAAGTCCTTTATATAAAGTAAAAGAAGTATTTGCATACAATCTATACACCTTTTTACATTACATTTCTTGGGCAATTTATATGCTATGTAAATAGTTGCATTATTAAAGAAATAAGGTCAGGGGAAAGGTATGTGTGTGTGTGCAACATTGTTTTTTTGTTGATTTAATAAGCAGATTTAAACTTTTGAATGCACATACAGAATACTAGGTTTCCTTATGACATTTCCATCCATACTTTGCTTAGATCAATCTTCCCCCCGGCTCTCACGCACATCTCTCCACTCCAGCCCCTGGGTATTCCCCTTTCCTCTTTCATCACTCTTGCTCTATGATGCTCTCCACTCACTTCCTTAAATCATCTTATTTGCCTCCCAGATTCCTCTTTCTCACTAGCTGACTTATACCCACACTCAGCAGATAATCACGTTTATATAAACTAGAAACCAAGATTCTCATTCGAGAGAGAATGTACAGTACTTGTGTTTTTTTTATTGTTTACCTTAGTATAATATTTTCTAGTTCTAATGCAACCTCCATGGCTTTGAGTTGACTTGACTGGAATGACAGAGGAAAGGGAAGCACACAGACACATGTACAGAAAAACTGGCACTGGGAAGAATGTGCATGCTGATGGAGACACATCAGCAGGAGGCTGGAAACTCAGCAGTTATGTTACAGACCTGGACTGAGGAGATGGATTTACTGTACACAGCTGACCGACAGGAGCCAGGTTAGCTCATCTTGATAGAAGATCTCTGTTGAGGAGAAGTCATCAAGGAGAAGGAAGCTGTGTTTGAGACTTTCTGCACACACTGCCTCTAGTCATTCATGACATTCAGATGTGGACTGGAGGAAGGCTTTTCCATCCCTCTGAACCTGGTTCAGGGAGAGCTTTGTCATTCACAGTCTGAGGCACTGGGTCCTTGACATAGCCATGCTCATGTCAACAACACACATCCTCTCAGAATTCTACCTGCTCCCCACATAGACCTGCAACTCTGCAACTGTATTTTCCTTTTCAGTCACATAAAATTCCATCTGTTTATGACCGCTTCTGTTTATAAACATCTAGGCCGTCGATTGCCCTGAAACTGGAGATAAGCAACAAACATCTTCAAACACATCCTCTTTGGTAAGACAGAGTCTTGGAGTACACGTTCAAGAGCTCACGGAGATAAGGTAGCTCATGTGGTCGTTCTATCGTTAGTTTCCTGAGAAACCTCCTCACAGATTCCTGTCGGGGCCGCATCACTGAACACTACCACAATAGTAACACGAGTTCCTATTTTCCACATTCCCCCCAAAATTTATCATTTTTTTTCTTGATGATAGATATTCTGACATAAGGTGAAATACCAAATGCCTTTTACTTCATTATACTGATGGCTAAAGATGTCGAATACTTTAAAAACAATTTTTTGTCCATTCGTGTTTCTTCTTTTGAGAACTGTTCCATTGATTGGTTGGTAGCTGTAGTTTTCAATGTTTAGTTTCTGAAGTTCTTTTTTTTTTCCCAACTCTTTACTGTTTTTTTGTGAGTGTCACATCATGCACCCCAGACCCACTCCTCTCCCTGTCTACCCTCTACCCTCACAATCCCCCCACCAAAAGAAATTATAAAACAGACAAAATAAAGCATAGGAACCATCTGATTGTGGAAGCTATAGTCTGTCACACTGTGTCCCACAGTATATCCCTCTGTCCACACATCTTCACTTAAAAATGTGCAGTGAGTCATTGGTCTGGTTTGAGACCTCTGGCTTCTGCCACACTGTCAATATTGGATCCTCACTGGGACTCCTCCCACTTAACATGTTGTTGCCCTGTGTCATGGAGATCATTTATATCCTCAGGACTGGCCCTTTCCAGAACTCCAAGGGTTCATAGATGATGTAGATTTTGGGGTGGGCCAACTCAAAGCCCTGGATCTGGGTGTAGGTGATAGCTGAACTGGTCAGCCCGCTGGCACTACCACATCCACACTACCAGGGAGAGCTCTCCAGAACTGCCATCAGCAGGAGGCAGGGTCAGTTCTCCCATGCTCATGCCTTCAAGGCCACCAGCTCACTTGCACCCACCAGAGCTTGCTCCACTGTGCTGTCTAGCTGAGGCACAGGGTCCACTCTACCAAGTGTTGCAGCCATCAGGAACTGGGCTAACTCTCCTGCTTTCACACTCTTGTGGCTGGCTCACCAGTGCCTTCACCATCAGGGCCAGCTCCACTTGTATCTTGACTTCATTTCCTAGTTTATCCTTTTTTATATCTTTCTCTTCTCTAATTGCTCTAGCTAAGAATTCCAGTCCTGTACTGAATAAGATCGAAGAGGCCACTCTTTGTCTTGTTCCAGATTTTAGAGGCAATGCTCTCTGCTCACACAGAATAATGCTGGCTGTGGCTTTGTTGTATGCTGCCTTTATTTTAGATAATATAATTTGTCTATTCCAAATTTCTTCAGTCATGAAGGCAGTTTGAACTTTCTCAAGCACCTGTCCTGCATCCATGTAACTGATCATGTAATTTCTGTCCTTAAGTCTATTTTTTATATATTTATATACATTTATTAATTTACATACATCGAAACAATTGTCTATCCATGGGGAGAAATCCATTTGGTCATGCCGTATAATTTTCTTGATGTATTCTTTAACTTGATCTATGTGTATTTCGTTGACTGTTTTCGCTTCTCTGTTCATCAGAGTCTGTAATTCTCTCCTATGTTCATCATTGATCTCTAAGTTTCTTGTGTTTTTATCTGACTTTTGTCTCGTGGTAATAATGGCTTCGTAGAATGAGAGCGGTGGTGCCTCCCTCAGAAGAGCTGCTGTTAGACTTCTGAGGACGTTTGGTAGACCATGTGCCTCAACCTGCTCGGCAGTGAATCCTGTGCTTTTCTCCATGGGGAGTCTTTTAGGTACTGCTCAGTTTCACTGCTTACTGTGGTTCTATCTAAATTGTTTATATCTCCTGTCTTTAATTTTGTAGGTAAGACACATTTAGAAATGTATGCATTTCTTGTAGGTTTTCTGCCTTTGGGGAAATAGAAGTTTTTGAAGTATTAACTCATGATCCTCTGGATTTCATTATAATCTGTTATGACAATTCCTTCTTCATTTCCAATTTTAGCACTTTGTACCTTCTCTTTCTTTTGGTTAGTTTAGCTACGGGTTCACCAGTTTTAACTCATCTTTTCAAATAACCGACTCTTTGAGCAATTCTCTCCCTTGTTCTTGAAGTTTCTCTCTCATTTATTTTTGCGATAGTCTTTATCATTTCTTTCCATCTGATGCATTGGGGTTATAGTTTCTGTTTTTTTGAGAACCTCAAGGTGTATAGTACATGACATACTAAGATCTGGTGCTTACAGTTCTAAACACACCTATTAGGCCTGCCTTGGCTGCACCCCAGGGTCTGGTAGGGCGTACTCTCATTGCATTCAGTTCTAGGAACTCTTTGTTTTCCTCTGGGAATGTGTACTCCCTATTGGTTGGGTGGCATGCTTTCTATAGCTATCTATTAAATACAGTTGGTCTATGGTATAATTTAACTCTGAAGTTTCCTTGCTGATTTTTTTAACTGTAGAAGCCCCCTATAGATATGAGAGTTGGATATTAAGGTCTCTCCACTATTGTATTGTGGATTCTTATGTCTTGTAGCATCCACTTTATGGACCAGGGAGGACCATGATTTAGCACTTAAATATTTACAATAGATACATCTTCTTGATGAATTGTTCCCTTTATTAGTAGGTAGCTGCTTCTCTTTATCTCTTCCGACTAGTTTTGGTTTGGATTCTTCTTTATCAGATGCAGAATCACTACACTGTCATCCCGTTTGCATGGTAGGCTGATTTCCAACTTGTGACTCCAAGTTTAGGAATGTCTTTGCATATGACACTCTGGGACGCAACAGATAGTTAGATCTTGGTTTACAATCCAGTCAGTTAGCCTGAGCTTTTTTGTTTTTCTCTGTTTTGTTTTTTGTCTTTTCCATTTTATAACCACTACTGGTCAAAACCATAGATACAGATGCAAAGACATGCATGGCTGGGATCACTCCACCCTTATAAGGCTACAAATGTAAGAACAGATTGAGTTGGGGTGCTACTAGGCCAAACACTGAAGCTAAAGCCTTTCTTAACTTCAGTTATGAAAGAAGGATCCAGGAGAGATACCACTGGCTCTTCCTCACTCCATTCTTTACTCTTCCAACACATAAAACCACAGTACTTGAAGCTGCCATGTCAAAAAGCATGCAGAACTGATGCCATTCCGGGCACGTCAAATTTAAGGGGGTGGGGTCTGTTGTTGAGTGACAGATGAAATCGCTTTCTTACATTTTTTAACCTCCCTTCTGCCTGCCAAACACTCATTGCTTGCCACTACTCCCATCCCCATCAATAAGAAGAGAAAAGAACAAAGGGGGAAACCTGTCACCAACTGTGCTCTGCCAAGCATCTTAATTCTGCTTTTCCAGACAGTATGATGGATAAGAGGGACTGTGTGTGGCTTTTCTGCTCTATGACCATCTCAGCATCCCATTAGATTTTTGTCATGTGTTATAAACCACACAAATAGCATCCCCTCCAGCATCCCTCTTTGTAACGTTGCTAGTTCCCTTAGTAAAATATTGACATTTTCTGCGGTACTGCAGATTTCAAGGATGTGTTCCTTTACAACCTTGTGTCCCATGTCGACTCCCTTTGCTAGGTGGCTTAGGAGCTCCCCCTCCTGTCAAGGGCTGAACCTTTCTGACCTCTTGAATCTGGTCTGTCCTGCTATTTGCTTTGTCCAGCAGGATGTGGGAGAGCTGCACTGTTATTTTCAAGCCCTGCTCTCTCCATTTCTTCAAGCAGTGCTTCCATGTCAATAAGCTCAGTCTGGAGGATGGAGACACGCTAAACAGAGGGCAGCCATCTCATTGATGCCATCTTCCCCCAGACAACTGGCAGAGGATGGCAATGCAAAAACGCAGCAAAACTAGTCGAAGTCCACCAGCTGGTCCCAGCTCAAATGATCACCCTACAGAACTATGAGCTAAGTTGACTAAGCTACAAACTCAACATCCCTTCTGTGAAAATTCAAAGCTTTTTGGAGTGCTTCAACTTTCATGTTAGGGATGCCCAAACAGTAAAACCAATACAAGTATTTGAAAATCTGAAGAATAACAAAACAACAACAACAATAACAAGCAAACAAAATTCTAAAGTCTGAAACGTTACCGATCCTAAACTACTGATCCTAAGCATTTCTAGAAGGGATAGTCAACCCTTCCTAAGTTTGGGAGTAGGAAATTTTTATTTGTATTTTGCCTGCATGTATGACCATGTACCATGTGTGTACAGTGCCCATTGAGGCCATAAGGGAGCATCAGATCCCTGGGAGTGGAGTTATAGATGGTTGTTAGCTGCCATGTGGATATTGGAAATTGAACTTCAGCCTTCTGGAACTTCAGACTTTAGTCTTCTGGAAGAACAGCCAGTGATCTTAATTGGTGAGCCATCTCTCCAGAATTTGGGGTAGGTTGTTAAGCAGCAAGGTTAATTAATTAATAATCTAGCTAATGCAAAATGAAATTAAAGAATTAAAGTTAACTAACATTTTTGACCAATTTTTATATGTTTTGTAAAATAAATAACTCCCATATTCTGGATTTGCAGTCATTTCCATCATTCCTGGGTTCCTATAGATTCTAAGTATAGAGATAAGCATTGTCTATTCTGGACAATGTAAAGGTAAGGTTTATTCTTAGTTCTCAAATAGTTGTAGTGATGCTTTTGCACACACATTCACACAAGAGGTGAAAAACACAGTGTCGCAAGTCCGATGAGCAAAGCCAACTAAAATGACACATTTATCATTTGCACAACTCCCGGTTGCTCTTCTGATGCTAACAGAATACCTATGGTGGAGCAGAATATGGCCTTGACTTCTGCTGAGGGCCTCATGGTAGCGAGGCAAACAGGTGCTTATGGAAAGAAGCATGCATGTGGGAGAGTAAGTGTGCTAGGCTTGCACCATAGAACCCTAACCTTGTGGCCATTTGGATCCCATAGGAATGAGAGCTCAGTCCACCAAGGCCAGTCTCATAGCAATGAGAACTCAGCCCAGCAAGGAAAGCATCAGTCCATTCGTGAAACCTCTGTCTAATGTAGCTAACACCTCTTGATGGTCTCACTAATACCTTAACCTGTTTACTCTGGAGGTCAAGTCCCATGAGTTTTGGTGATGACTAACAGTGGACATTTATCTTGACTCCTTAAAAGGATTTAGAATTAGCTAGGAAGCATACCTCTTGTGTCTATGAGAATGTTTTCAAAGCTTGGTTGAGGAGGAAAGATTCACACTGAATACGGTGGTGCTGCACCATGGGCTCGGGTCTCATGTTGAATGAAAGGGGCGGGGCACCAACAGTCACCTCTCTTTGCTTTATGACTCTGCTGCTATGGTGATCTGTATCTTCAAATAAAAGCTCATACAAACCATTCCTTTCTTAGGTCACTTCATCAGCTGCCTCATCACAATAACAGGCAAAGTAGCTGATATATTAGCCACAGCACACCCCAGTGTCTTCAGTGGTGGACATTTGCTCTTCCTCCATTAAAAACATTTGTCACTATTTCAACAATCCAATGAAACAGGGGTGCTCTGTGGAAGTTCCTGTTATTGTTTACTTTACAGCTACATTTTATTGAAGATATTTATTTATACAAGCTCAAAACAAAGATGTTTTATCTAACAGGAAGATCAAGGAAGCAAGAAAGACAGCTTCACTTTTTAAAAGCTAATTAAGACAGAGGCAGGAGCTGACATATCCCTGAGCAGACAAAACCAGTTGGCCCTTAGAAGCGACCTAAGCTTTGTTTAATTTGCAAGCATACGTGGACTGTCTAGTTGTTTCTTCTATTTCCAATGGAAGAAACCAAATACAGCCACTTTATAATCATAACCAAATATTTTCTTTGCTTTACTTCTGTGACTATAAAAACACTCCCTACACCAGGGGCCTCTGTCAGTGGGACCCCAACACCACTCCTGTGGAACTGTGCAATTCAGTTGCCTGACATTTAAGATGTTATGGTGGGGCCAGCAAGACGGCTCAATAGGGAAAAGCACTTCCCACCAAACTTGAGAACCTGAGTTCCCAGAACCCACATGGAGGAAAATGAGAACTGACTCCCATAAGGTGTTCCAACCTACACACACATAGTACAGGTAAAATTAAAAATAATTGTTTTATTGTGGCTGTTTACTTTTTTGTTTGCTTTGCTTCGAGAGTGTTATTAGGGGTAGAGCCCAGAGCCTTGTACATACTTGGCAAGCTCTTTACCACTGAGCTACACCCACAGACGATGCTACCCTTGAATTTATGATCCATCTGCCTTGGGCTAAATGCCAGGATTACAGGCGTGCACAGGTCCCAAGGATAATTAGTAAGCCCGGTAAAAGCCAGGTCCTTTTTGCTTTAAAGTTGCTTGTGATGTGTGTTAGTTCAGTTGCTAAGTCCTGCCCAGATTCAAGCACAAGGAAAATAGACCCTGTAGTTGATAGAGGAGTAACAAAATTTTGGGCAGGGCAGTGGTGGCGCATGCCTTTAACCCCAGCACTTGGGAGGCAGAGGCGGGTGGATTTCTGAGTTCGAGGCCAGTCTGGTCTACAGAGTGAGTTCCAGGACAGCCAGGACTACACAGAGAAACCCTGTCTCGAAAAACCAAAAAAAAAAAAAAAAGAAAAGAAAGGAAGGAAGGAAGGAAGGAAGGAAGGAAGGAAGGAGGAAGGAAGAAAATAACTAGTTAACCTACTTAGGCTGTGCCTGACATGAAGTCAATGCTCCCTGCAATGTTTATGGTTCTATTTATGGTGTGAGTTTCCTAAAATGTCCTGACTCTTGGGTGGCTCTGATCCTACTACATCATGAATGGAATCCCTCTGTAAACAGTTTCCACAGCAACCTTCCAAAGCTGGCACAGAATATAATCTCAACTTCAATGTCAAGGCTGGAAATGAACCAACTCCCTGGGTTGATGTGCCCTGGGTTTTCATCATCTCATTTTACCTACCTGTCAGGCCAGCATCTCTCTCTCCTCTCTCTTCAGCTCGGGCTTGTCTGATGAAGAGTTCTGAAGGCTCACACATTTGATCTTTTCCGGTGGATGTTCAGAAGTCTCTGTCTCAGGCCCCCATCTGCAACAAACAGAATTCACGGTTTAGGATTTGTACACAGTTAAAAGCACAATGGGCAACCACACATGTGGCTTGTTCCCTGCTTGTTCTGGAAGGACATTGACAGATGTAAGCACAGGATGGTTTTCCTGCCCATGCAGACCCCAGACCTACCTCTGGACCAGGGAATGGGGGACAGGAGTCTCCTGAACCAGCAATGCCCTCCAAATTCCCAGCTGCTGCTCAGAATTTAAAGATCCCAAATAGTCTTCCTAACACAAAGGATGGATCATGGCCTTCCTGTTGTCACTATCAATTAAGTGACAAGTTTTCTTCCTTACTCTTTGCAGCACATCATCTCCTCCTGAGAGGGCTTTGATCTTTCACTCTGGGCTTCTGGAATGGATTTCCATGGTCACTGTCAACTGTTCCTGTCAATACCCCACTGTTTCAAAATTACCTTAGTACATAAAAATATCACAGTCATGAAGGAAACCAAAACACAAACTCACAGCTAAGAGTCTCTGTTTCCATCACCACTAATACCTGAATCCCAGCACAGATGGATGGTTTTTATTCAGATTCTTTCTCAGTCTTTGTATGTGTTCCAATATTAAATAATGTACACCCAAATATCACTTTTCTAACTGTGCTAGTTATAGGTCTACTCCCCTTGCTCATCACGTTCTTAGGATGACTTGTCACGGTTGTCTCTTTTTTCTCCTTTATACTTTCATGCCATTTCTCTGTCTCCCTTCTCCAACAGGCTCTACAACTGACCCCAGACTTCCCCTTTCCTCCATAAGCCCCTCACACACCCGTCCCTCACATCTGGCCTGAAATGTCCTCCATAGCCCTCTCTAGTTACTTAACAAGATTCAACTTTTAGGCACAATGCAGGAGCACCACACCCAGAATGCATTAGGGCATCACCTACACAGGGACACCAGAGCAGCCGTGCCTGCAAAGCTGTTCAGACCACTCCCCCATACAGTGGAGATTGAAGTTCTGTGATGACACACTTGACTTTCACCCACAGAAGTATTGTATTTTCCATCACAGTCTATACCCATACCCACATGCACAAGACAGAAACAAATTCTATAAAGTTCCCCCAGTCTCATTCTTCCTCCTCACCCCTTCACATTTATTTAAAACTATGGTCGATGCGCATCTTCACCCATTTGCCAGTCACAATCACTGGAAGAGGTCCAGTCGTGACCCACACTTAATAACAGTGCTTCAACCCAGAAAGTAATCATGTGTGTGATATGCACACATGTACATACAGGTGTGCTCAGCTCTACAAACGCTTGTGGAGGCCAAAGGTTGACCTTGGGTGTCCTCCTCGATCGCTCCCCACCTCACTTTTTGAAACGGTTTTTTTCATCGGACCTGGAGCTTGTTGGTTCAGGTAGACTGACTGGTCAGTGAGCCCTGAGGAACGGCTCTGTCTCCTCCCTCCAGCATTACTTATAGCAAGCCAACACCACTACACTGGGCCATCTTCTCAGCCTCCAGAATATACTTCAATAAATTATTGAAGATTACCCTTGAAATAAATTTTTACTTCAGAGGCAAGAGAGAAAGAGTGATCAAGACTACTCTCAGCGGACCTGAGCTCAGATCCCAGCACCTTTTTGAATCTAATAAAAAACAAAACAAAAAAATCATCTGGGGAGTGGTGGCACTTGAGAGACAGAGGCAGGTGGATCCCCTCTGAGTTCAAGTCCAGCCTGGTCTATAGAGCATGTTCCAGGTGATCCAACGCTACATAGAGAAATCCTTTCTCAGAAAACCAAACCAAACAAACAAAGCAAAACAAGCCAACTTACTTCACAAATTCCAGAAGGTTGGTATGTGAATCTGCAAAGCTCTGGCTATGGCTGCCCATTTGAACATCTTCACTATACACCGGATCCCTCTTTGCCAAACAAGCAAAGCTGAGCTCAGCTTCCCATCTTGTCTGGGCTTGTTAAGTGTTTTCCACTGACTGAATTTCACATCTGTATTCTCATGAGGTTTCTCTGCATGAAAACCCATTCTCCTTAAGTGGCTCTGCTGAACAGCTTCACACCTGGAGCTCACATTGTTTACTGATGCTGTCCGACTGTGTGCTGTTCAGGGCCGTGGCCTTATACCACCCTTGTCTGAAGATAGGCAGTGTGGAACATGAGGCAGGTCTTGGCATCCGGACTTTTGACTGAGTTTTAGAATTCTGGCCCACATTTGCCATTTGGATTTAACAAAATGGCATTCTAGGGGAGTTGACAAAAGGTGCACACGGTTCTTAGAGAAGAGGGAGACTGGCTGTCACTGAAATGTCTAATAGTTCACTACAGCCTAGCATGGAGCCCTTTCAACATAGATTCTGTAGTTTTAGGTTTCCAGTGTCTTTACCAATGGGCATAACAGAGAATTAAAGATTGTCCAACGTGACCCAGTTTAGATGAATACTACTGTAGGATCATTCAGAAGTGTCTCAAATACTCTTTTTAGGGATGCATGGCAGGGAGTGGGAAAGATTATCTATCAGGTAAAAGATTACAGCTTCAAAAGTCACCTGACACTGGACAACACAATGATTTAGGTAGCCAGAACTAAAGCAGACACACCAAACTGAATTTACACTGAAGAGGTATGGCATGCTATAAAATTTTGTACAGAAATACAAAACATCAGTCACTTAAAATAGGCCTTTGGAGAATAGAACTATGCACTGAAAGGAGAAACAGGCTGCCTGTGGCTCCTTTGAGACCGGGGTAAGCAGCCAGGACAACATGGGAAAGTGTCCTGGCCTTTCTCGTCCTGTCCCAGTGTTTCCTTTGGGAAGGGTAGCTGCTGTAATTTGTTAGTGAACTTGAACAAAACTGTGTTCCCAAAAGGAGCAAAAACTTCTGCCCAACTTACATGGGTTCCTGAACACACTTGAAATTGTCTAATGACTATTATCCTCTGGGGTTTTAAGTTATTTTAACTTTTAATCTAATTTCTGTATGGAGGAAAGGCAAACTTGTGGGATTAGAAAGGTTTTCCTAATCACAACAACTTGTTAAATAAATGTTGAGTGTCTGTTAGCTATTGTGCGTTGTGAGAAATTCTGAGAAATTCACATAAAAAACAAAACAAAACAAAACAAATCTCCACTTACTTATAAAAAACATTAGAAATTAAACTGCTCAAGGTAGCCAGATCTGGTGACACAGGGCTGTAATCCCAGCCACTTAGGTTGCTGAAGCAAGATCTTGAGTTCAAGGATAGCTTGGGGGAAAAAAAAAAGTAAAACCAGCCTAAACCAGCCTGGGCAACTTAGTGATATCCTGTCTCAAAATAGGAAGGAAAAGGAGAGCTGGGGATTAGCTCAGGGTTCAGCCCTAGCATGTGAGAGGCCTTGGGTTCAATTTCCAGGACCGAATGACAACAACATCTTCCAGGTAAAAGCAAGTTAAAGAGGCCAAGATACCAACTAGGTTTGATTTTTCAGTGTAGTCATAGTTACTCTGGAAATTGAGGTTGTTGCTAATTTCCTCATGTATTCTGACAAAGTCACCTAAAAGTTATGTTTACTGTTACTGAGCATGATTAAGCTGGCTGAATGTTTCCATATGCAGACAGCAGGATCAGTGGTTTTGAAAAGCTTCTCTAGAGAAGGCTTCTAACAATTCTTTTTATCACATTCACAACTGCTGACTCTGGATGCCATCAATGAGGGTCTTGGGTCTATTACTGGTGTGGTTTGAAGGTGCTACTAAAAGTTAATGTACTGGACACTTACTTCCTAAAACCAGTGTTCAGAGGTGGGGCCTTTGGGTTCTGATTATGTCCTGAGATGCTTCATTCATGGCTTAGTGGATTATCAGGCAGAGTGGCTTTGTTTACACAGGCGCGCTCTCTCTATCACAATTGCTCAACTCATGGATACCATCCGTCAGGTTACAATGAAGTAAAAAGAGCCCCAGGAGACAACAACCAGATGCTAGGCTAGCATCAGACTCCTGTTCATCCTAGTTCCTAAAAGCATGAGTTCAAAAAAACCTCCATTTCTTATAAATTATCCAGCTAGGATATTCTGTGACAGCATCAGGTAATAAGTTAGATAACTGGTTTCCCTAATACATTCCTACAAAAAGTAAAGTTAGGTAGGTTCATTCTATTGTGTAGCCAAGTTGCTGTTGGTTCCAAACAGAGCCCATGGCATCTTCATGTGTAGACCACATCTTTGTACTGGCTCAGTTTAAGAATCTATTCACTCTTAATTCTGTGTATTTACTTCCTAGAAATTCCATAGCAACCCAAATTCGGGATGCAAATTTAGCTTGCTTAGCCTTTCCCACAGCTTTTCCTATGAAATCTGGATTCCTGGCTTAAGGAAGGGTCACAACATTGTTCCATACACTTAAACGAGGATGTGTGGAATTATACAAAGTAAAACAGGTTTTTTGTTGTTTTGTCACAAGATTTCTGAGGGTTAAAGGCTATTTCATGAGTTCCTAACATCTTTGGAGCTTTTCTTCTTAGAATTAATACAGGTACGAAGAACAGCCTCTTACACTCCTCCCAACTCCCTTGTCTTTTCATTTTCTAGTTTTGTTTGTTTTGTTGTTGTTGTTTAAATTAATTGTATTAGAAAAAGTCCTACCAATTGCCTTAGTTTTCATTCTTTTTTTTAAAATTTAACCTTTATTTTTATTTTATGTAAAGGAGTATTTTGCCTGCATGTATTGGAGTCCTTGGAAGTGAAGTCACAGAGAGTTAGGATCCACTGTGTGAGTGCTGGGAAGGAAACCCAGGGCCTCTGGAAGAGCAACCAGTGCCTTCAGTTTTTTATTCTTTAATTTATTTTCAATTCACTTTACATCCCGATCACAGCCCCCCTCCTCTCTTCCCTTATCTTCCCATTGGTCCCTCCTCTTCTCCTTAGAGAGGGGGAGCCCCCTCCTTTGGGTAATTTTCTGTTACCATAACAAACATCCAAGATAACAAGTTTTAGAAAGTCTTGGCTCACAGTTCTGGCGGCTTCAGTCCATTATCAGGTGGCCTGTGGCTGTCACCCTGTGGTAAAGCAGCTGGCAGAGCTGCCTGAGGACCTGACAGAGCAAAACCATAGACCTTACTGTGGAGAACATAAAGAGGAGGGGACCACTGTCCCTAACCTCTTCACGGACGCACCCCCAGTAACCTAAGGACCTCTCAGTAGGCCCCGCTTCCTAAAGATCCCATTGCCTCGAACATATCACCCTGTGGGGACAAACCTTAACTTGAGGTCCTTGGGACACTCAAGATCCATACCACAAAACCATTTAATCTCTAGGCCAAAGGTTAAAGAGGAAACATAATATTCAGAGAAAAACTAAGTGACTACTGCCAGAGTTAAGATCCTCTGTGTCTGGGTTGTACAATGACAGCCAGTAGTCCTAGATGGCTTTAGTCTCTTGAACTCTTACATATCCAGATAGAAATATATGGTAAGTAGAGAATATATATATATATATATATATATATATATATTGAAGTTGAAAAACCAAATCAAACCACGAATTACCTCAATAATACATGTTCATATTTATCAAGTTGAAATACCTTGAAATTTAGCATTAAATATCTTATCAAAATTAACTGTGTTTAACTTTTTAACCTATGCTTTAACAAAAAGTGTAAATTTGCATATGTCCTTCATACTGTACTTCTATTGGATAGTGTCACTGCTGTTCTGTAATTATCCTCAAAGCTTTTCTGTACCTCAGATTCCTTTGGCTGGGCTGGGTTACTTGCTACATTGTAAATAGGAGTGTACACACGCGCGCACACACACACACACACACCTCTATGCTATTTTCTGAGCATGCACACATGTGCAGAAATACCTTCAAAAACACCTACTTAATGCTATTTCCTGAATATACATACGCCATACCCATGTACACCCAATGACCTATTCTGAACATGTTCTGTACATATGGCACACACAGACAGGTGCTATCCAGCCCCTAACACCTTGCCCTCTGCTGCCACCTCCTGTTACCATCGATTCATCCTTTAAGACCCTTTATTAAGTGATGAACAGGACCGATGTTGAACTTGTAGTCTGATGTCATTGTTCTGTAGCTAGAAGACATGAGACCTGAGCGATGCCAGGGGCTGGTTGGCAGCAAAGCCCAGATGTCCTTTGTAAAATCAGTCACCTTGGTCCCCACTCTTGTCTCCTACAGGGCCCTGCCGCTGCTCTCATCTGTTCCTCCCTAATCACATCCTCCCCTCCTCACTTGTGAACCTCCGCTGCCCTGCGTTCTCAGAGCTTAGTCTGCATACCTGTCTCAGTATGTATTACTCACATGATGGTTATTACTTCTTTGAAGTTTGTCTCACCCACGTGATTCCTCTGACAACCATGATGGAGTCTACCCTTGCTTAAATTTCAGGGAGTCACACTCTAAAGTTTCTGCCATTGTTTGATTAAGTAAAATACTCTAAAACATGC
This sequence comes from Grammomys surdaster, assembly GCF_004785775.1. Taxonomy (NCBI): domain Eukaryota; kingdom Metazoa; phylum Chordata; class Mammalia; order Rodentia; family Muridae; genus Grammomys; species Grammomys surdaster. Next base: position 3,299,551 of record NW_021604587.1, read on the forward strand.
TACATACTCGAATGTTCTCTTTATTTTGTTTTGTCTGTTGAGATAGAGTCTCACAAGACTGCCCTGGCTGACCTGAACTTCCCATTTATCTCAAACTTATAGATTGTGTGTGTGTGTGTGTATACTACCATGCTTGGATTTCTCCGTACTGTGACATTTTAATTTTTTAAATATTTGCTTGTTGGTTGGTTGTGTTTACATACACAAGTAGAGGCATGTGTGTAGGGCCGTAGAACTGTGGGACCAGGAGGAGCTGGTCTGGAGCAGGAGTACAGTCAAGCCATGTCCAATCCTAGAAATTTTGTCTCAAGAATGGTAGGAATGGGACCACTCCTTCCCCTGTCCCAGGCCTGCATGTCCTTCAACCCCAGCCTTTGCTCACACCAGAAGAGGTTCCATGCAATAGTAGCAACCTCTTATAAGGTCATGTCCAGCAGCACCTGGAATTCCTTATGCAAATGAAGCATCCCCTGCACCCTGGCCCTGGCTTCCGGAAGCCCCCCCACCCAATCCCTTTGTTCTCCCCAAATTAAAGGAATTGTCTCACTGAAGCCTGTCACCCCCCACTGCCTGAGGTCTCATCACCCCTGGCCTTTTCAGACTCTCTTCCTCTCAGGCCACCAGTTCTGATCTCAGCAATCATGCCATTATGGGTGAGGGAACAGAGCAGGACAACACAAGTGTGGTCTGAGGATAACTCTCCTTCCACCAAGTAGGCCCATGGCTTTGTAACAAGTGACTTTACCCATTCAGCCATTTTTTCTGGCTTTGTACACATCTATTAAAACTAGACTATAAAACTGGCTATTAAATTTGGGATTGGGTTAACTGCCCACAGACGGGGCATAAAAATAAAGCCACATCAAGCATGCATGTTATAAAAAAAAAAATCCCAGTAGCTTCTCCTCCAAAGGCCTTTCCTCGGGGGCTTCCTCTTCCTCTTCATACTGTCAGCTTGACCTTGTCACCTTCTCTAGAAGAAAGTAGCCGAGGAAGGAAAGGAGGAAATGCACATTTCCTTTTCAATGTTTCAGTGGGAACAAAGATAATAGTTCTGGATAATTCTGAAAAGGAACATTCCTGGCAACTTTAGAAAACTATGTATCTCTTATCTATTGTCTGAAGTAGATACAATCTAACAGAATAAAGAAACCTGGTGACCCATTCCAAAGGGTCATTTGCTGTTCATTTCTGTGTTTGACCTAACATCCTTGTGACTAGCAGGTAAAATCTTTTTGAAATAAAGAAGCAGATGCCTAGCTTGTACAGACCAGGAGGCTTACAAATGCTGTCAGATAACATCTGGGGCCTATAAACAGATTCTCCCTCTTTTCTGTTGCTATAACCCTTCAATTCCTACCAGCTTTTAAAGACTCACTGTGTAGCCCTGGCTCACCTGGAGCTCAGAGATGCCTGCCTCTGCCTCCTGAGTGTTGAGATTAAAGGTGTGAACCACCACATCTAGTTCCACCAACAGTTTTTTTTTTTTTTAGATTTGTGTATTTTTATTTTATATAATGAGTGTTTCTCCTGGATGTATATCAGTGTGCCGTATGTAGGCAGTGCCTAAGGATGCCAGAAAAGGGTGTCAGATCCTTTGCAACTGGAGTTAAAGATGGTTGCCAATTGCCATGTGGATGCTAAAAATCCAACCCAGAGCCTCTGTAAGAGTACTAAGTACTCTTGATCTCTGAGCAATCTCTGCAGCCCCTCTACTGATATATTTTTAATATATCTTGATTTATGATTTTTTTTGCTCTGTTACTATAAAATCTTTATAAAACTCCTTCCACGTTGGAACATGACATTTGGGCTTACTTAAATCCGCATTCCTGGAACACAGCCATTCATGTTGAGTCTTGAATAAACTATCTCTTATTTTCTTTGAGAACTGCATCTTATATCAACATATTCAAGAATGATCAGTTTGTTTGTTTGTTTGTTTTTGACAGAGTCTCACTCACTATGTAGCTCTGGATATCTTGGAACTGTTGATGTAGACCAGTTTGGCCTTGAATTCTCAGAAATCCACCTGCCTCTGCTTCCCAAGTACTGGAATTAAAAGTATGTGTCAGTACACCTGACTCATTTCTAGTTCCATCTTTATAAGAAATGGGATAAGAAATGTGTTTGTTTGCTCAGTTTAACCAGTACCTGTTTTCTCTGTTCAGACTCTGTTGGACACTACAAGAACACAGATGGAGTCCTGTTTTAGATGTGGGCCATTCCCCAGGGAAGCAAAAGATGGGTGCTCTTTTGGCTGGGGTGTGGTGGGGAAAGGTATTTTCAAGTAGTCAGAATAGGTTGGCTAAGAGCGGGTGTGGATGGAAAGAGAAACAAAAGTACTATCTGCTCTAGTCAGCACAGGAACATGGGGATTATCATGGAAAGACAAGCCAGGTGAGGACTGGGCAAATGACTGCACACCAACAGCAGCCACTGACAATCTGAGTATGGGCAGGGCACGAGAGGCAGAAGAAATGCTTAGGTCAGGCAACAGGGGAGCCTATGGACTCACCCTAGAGAATGGAAGCTATACCCAACTGTTCAGACCCTAGGAGAAGGTGACAGATATGGTTATCAGGAAGAAAGGAGGAGGGGTGAGGCAGGGGGATGATTATTACATTTGGACAAAGTTGAATCCAATTTGAAAAACCCAACATTGGTTGATAAATTACCAGAAATAAACGGGGTAATTCTACGTCAGAATAAAAAATTCTCTACCCTAAAATGCATATTCTCAAATAGATAATGAAGGGAGAAAAGGGAAACATCCAACCCTTCCTAGTTCATAAGGCCTGGGATCTGGATGCCTGTATGAGATACAGGCACTCTGACCTACTGACCTACTAGCCTCATTAAGTCTGGAGTGACTGGTGTCAGTGTGTGCAACCACTTCATTTTTGAATGAGCTGACTGTGGTTCCATGGTAGATCTAGACTGAGGCACCCAATAGATGGCTATGGACTCATAGAGATAGTAGATAACGCTGTATCCAGAGAATGGAACATCAACAATGAGAAAGCTAGAGATCTAGAGAATCCGCGCTACTCTTTGGCCTTCTGGGTGCTACTCTTAATAAGACTATGATAAACCGACACTATTCAGAAGTGTACAGAAACCAAAGATGTGGCCATATTTAGAGAAACAGGTTTGATGGCTACTGGAATGGCTTGTTTCAAAAAAAGGAAAAAAAGAAAAAAATTCCTTTCTCATTGAAATGGAATTATTCTTGGTCTGTAACACAAAGAGGCTGGCCTGGGACCAAGAGATGGGAATTGGAAGAGGGCAACTTGAGACTCGAGGTGAGGAATCCTGCGCCAGCACTTAAGGTAGAAGAGATTTCTTTCTCATCAAAGATGAAAGTACAGCCTGGACCTCAGCCCCAAAGGATGCTACAGGCAGACTGAAGGGAATGAGGAGGACACAACAATGGTCAAATGTCCTGTCACTCTCATGACCCCACAGGAGAAAACAGATTGGAGCAATGGACAGAAGGTGACAAGACATTTTCAGAGAGCAGGCAGGCAGAACCATGACACAGGTGTAAGCATGGAACCACGACACAGGTGTAAGCATGAGGAAATCAACTGGTTGAAATTATCTAGCTTTATAGCAGGTGTTAGTCAATGGTAACGTACAACTAACGTTGAGTGACAAACAGGGACTCTGTCAGGAACAGGAATAGGGGTCATTTACATAATATTTTAATCAAGAAGCTGCTTTAATTATGCCTGTGTCCTTAGAAGAAGAGCGAAGTGGAATTTAAAAGCAACACACTAGCTTATTTGGCAGAGGTGAGTTGAAGCCGAGAGAACATTCAGACTGGTGCTGAGAGAGTAAGTGATCTATCTGACTGTTCAAGTAATTAATGCCTCAGATCCCCCTGCACTGTTCTGGGACAAGATGAAAGGAGTCCCGAAGGCAAAGCTCTACCCATTGGAGGCTCCGTCCTGTGAAGATGTCTAACTTGAAAGGGGTCTCTGATCCTCCACAGCAACTTGTCCAGGGAAGTGTGTCCTCCAGATTAGCACACAGGTTGGCAGCAAAACTTGCCAGCACTGCCAACATGGTTTGGGGGCATGGGTGTTGTGAAATCTGCTCCCTGGATTCAGAGAGAAACTGAGGCCAGACAATGTATGGTGGCATTGGAGTCCATGAAGGTGCCTCTGAGAAGACACTGAAGGAAGCTGAAGCCTATGGTGCAATGGCGACCACAGGATGTTAGAGATGCCAGGACCCTGGGATGTCTACTGAGGAAGTCTGCAGGCATGGAGTGGAGCTGGCTTAAGAGGGAGACTGTGTGTTGCAGGTGGCAGGAGTGGAGCTGGCCAAAGCTTTGAAGGCCTGTTTACTGCACTCTGCTGTAGATGCTGGACTCTGAGCTCCAGGATTTGAAGTCTTCCCTGCTGAATTTTGATCTTGATTTGGTCTGGTCTTTTTTGTGCTGGGATTCTTCCCTTTTGAAATAATGTTTCCGATAGAGCAGGTCACAGGCGGCAGCTCTGTACCCAACCCCAGAAAACCAAGAGAAAAAGGGACTCCCAGAAGCTTTAACTCAGGCAGCATCCCAGGTAAAAATGAATCACCCATGATGTCTGCTGTTAGAAATTCTAATCCAGATGCTGGTCTCCGAATTTATACTACTCAGACCTTTGAAGGGCCACTGACAAGAACATCAAACAGCTAGAGATTGACATCACTAATCTGAAGAAATCCCTCCATAGCTAACTCCGTCTGAAGTTAGATTTCGCCGTCTGAAGAGACCTCCTAAAATCATAAAGATCCTTATTGAACTTGATTTACTCTAGTACAATAGAAAAGACTGTATACAGCTCTTGACTGTGTACAACCCTCAAAGAAGAAGGTTGCCTTTACATAGACAAGACAAGGAGGGTTAAAGAGAGCATGAAATAGGTAGTGAAGCCTAAGAAAAATCAGAGAGAGAAAGAGACAGATGAATGCTGGTACAAGAATTGATTTGCAGCCTCTCCAAGGTTGTCAACCCTATTTCCTTCCATCTTGGGACCATTATTTGGGTTCTTTTTGCTTTTTTTCTGCTGGTCCCTGGCTCTCAAATAGGTGGACTAACTTTGTGATACAACAGATAAATAATTTGGTAGCAAAACCTACTCAGATGCATTATCATAAGTTAGCTATGGAGGACCATGAGACTCAAGATGAGGTTGTTACTTTATACAGGGTGTTTCCAAAACCCATCTCCACCCAACCTAAAAGGGGGGACTTCTGCTCCTAGACCAAGCAGAGAGGGGCCACCCAGAACCCCCTCTGACAGGCGATCTGAATTCTTGCTTAGGCTGCGAGGCTAAGCACTGCAAGGGAAAATCAATAAAAGATAAAAATATCTATCTGGGTTCCCTGAGGGACAAGCCTGACTGCATAGGGGTTGATGTCAAAAGTATCCCCTCTCCAGGAAAAAGACATCGGGACGGGTATGGCCCTCATGCCTCACTGGACAATGACGGGGGACTGGAGCCATTACAAGGTCCCCTTCAAATACTGGAGGTCAGGCCTCTATCCCCGCCTTCGCAAGTTTAGAATTGCCACAGCCCTTCTATACTTAGAGAAGGGAGGAGATGTCAGGGGCAGCCCTGCTTACACACTGTAGGCCTAAAATCAGCAATAGGCCTGTCATACATGTATACAAACACCAAGTCTTGGGTCTCAGTGGAAAAACATTAAAACAGATGGCTATAAGCTAATGTCAACAGGCAGCTTTTGTGGAAATTTATAAGCCTGAGTAGTCATAGATCTTGTAAATAGGTAGCCTAGGCAGACAATACCAACTTAGATAAGGACAAGCGAGTCATAGGCAGAGTCATAGTGACTTGTCCCCTGAACCTTCACCCAGCTGATACCCGGTTCTGAAGATATCTGTATTCCCCCTGAACACCCACACTCCAGTGTCATTCCCTTCCCCACATCCTGCCTTTCTGTGTTTATAACCCCTGTGTGAATTAATTATGATTTGAGAAAAAATTTAAAAAAAAGAAAAAAATTATAATAAATAAATAAATAAATAAATAAAAAGAAATAATGTTTCCTCCCTGTTCTGTCATTTGTTAGACATATGTAATTTGCTTTTTATTCTATAGAAGCTCATGGGTAAGAGATGTTGGACTTTTAAAGTTTTGGACCTGTTGAAGACTAGGGACTTTTAAAGTAGGATCAAATACATTTTCTAGTATAATACAGTCACAAGTCTATGGAGACAGGGGTGGAAGATTATGGCTTTAAAATGATGTGTTTGAATATCAAGTTGACAAGTTTTAAGGTTGTGATAGCTAGTGTTGACTGTCAACTTGACAAAGTCTAGAATCTTCTGAGGGATGGGGATTCCCAGTATGTCTGTGGAGGAATATCTTGATTACACTGATGGAGGTAAAAAGATCCACCCACTGTGTATGTTCCCATTTTTTAAGCTGGGATCCTGGACTATAGTGGAGAAAGGTAGCGAGACAGTAGCATTCACTCTTTCACTCTGGTTTTTGATGGTGGTTGTACTATGACAAACTACGTCAAGTTCTGCTGCCCCGACTTCCCTCCATGATGGACCATGTTCCTCAGCTATGAGACATAATAAGCCCTCTCTCTATGAAGATGCTTTTTTGATATGGCATTTTTATCACAGCAATAGGAAAAGAAGACAGACTCTAACCCCATAGCATTAGACTCTGTAGTAGGAAGAGTGAAATCTTATTCCATACTCTACAAAGACACTCCTCCTTGGTTCCTGGAAGCTACATCCTGCTTATTTTCCTCAGAGTCCTTGAGAGCAGAGCGGGTCTAATTCCTCTGACTCAATGTAAAGAAATGGGTGATTATTCTGCCTGAGATTTCATTAGTTCTTTACAATTTTCTCTCTTGTTTCACCCTTACTAATATAAAATTTCCCTTTCAGTTGTAACACTAACTTAAAAAACAAAACACCCCATGGTGAACTGGTGTGCAAGGGTTACAAACAACAGCCTCCATGGGTGTATACACAGCCTGTTTTCCCAAGGGACCTTTGAGACAATTTTCTGCCAGCTATTCATGTCTCTAATCTCAGGACTGCCCCAACTCTAGGCTCCAGACAGGTATGCATGCCTTTGAGAAGCCCCAAGGCACAGTAGCCAGGGTTCACAACAACCAGGTCATCATGTCTATCTGTACCAAGCTGCACAATAAAGAACGTATGATTAAACCCCCTCCCCCAACCAAGTTCTATTTCCCTAGCTGCTGGGCTTCACTAAGTCTAACGCAGATGAATTTGAAGATAGGGCAGCTGAGAAGTGGTTTGTTCCATCAAGATATGAAGTCAAAGATGTTCTCAATTATGGTCCTCTGGACAAGTGATGGGCTCTGCATTCCCAGGGGCTCCTACTATGCTTTCCTATACTCTACCAAATTATGTTCAGTAATAAATCTCACATTTCCAGCTTGGAAAAAAACATCAGTCATACCTCTGTGTAATGTACTCCAGATCCCTGCACCCTTTCATGTTTGTCCCATCTGTGGACAAAGTAAATGGTTCTAACAATCTGCCCCATAGCTTTGGCTAAAAGCAATGAAGAGTTAAACCTTCCCAGCTACAAAACAGAAAGACAAAAGGAAAAGGAAGTCATCTAAAAATATCTCAATTCTTCTTCAGGGGAAAGGTTAGTTTATAAGCCATGTCTAAGAAGGACATAATTCTTCTCCAAAAACACATGTTCTGTACTGTCAGCGTCTTCAAAAAGTGTCCAAAACAAAACCGAACATAAAAGGTTGTTAAGTAGAGCGGCTGTTTTTCTCTGGAACTCGTTGTTATTCCTCAAGGATTTATTCATCCTGATTATCCATTGTTGTGTAATAAGACCACAAGACTCGGTGGCTTAAAACAATACTCATTTTCTTATTGCCATGGTTTCTGGGGGTCTGGAATTCCAGAAGAATTTGGCAGAGCAGTTCTGGCTGAGAGTATTGGGTGAGGCTGTGGCCAGATGGTAGCTGGAGCTGGGACCCTGGGATGCTGGGATGCTGGGACGTGGGGCTGGGGGTGAGAGGAGGCGAGGCCTGGCAGCTGGTAAGCAGTAGGTCACTTGTCCACGTAGCTCAGGACTTTGTCATTGGCCTCTCTGGCTAATTTAGGCTTCCTCATAACACGGGAGCCTTGGAACAACCTAACTGCTTAGAGGATGTAGTTGACAGATGCAGGAAGAGTCAACCAGAAAGCGGAATGGACATTGTCTAATCCTTTCCTTCTCAATTTATCCTCAGAAGAAATGTAGCAAAATTTCTCTTCCATTCTAGCAGATACAAGTGATACACAAAGCCCCTTGGGCTTGAGGAGAATAGATGAGACTTTTTATCTTCATAGGCCACTGGCCAGGAGGGCACATAGGCTGAATGGTTGCTGCTGTTAAGCTCTGTTGAAAAAAATAATACTCTCTGTCCCACAGCCCAAGGTTAATGATAACTGCAAAGTCCCCCGTGCAAGAGCACTATCGCCACTCTCATTTATTCTTTTCAAATTTATTATTATCATTATCATTTTATGTGTATGAATATTTTGCCTGCATGTATGTCTGTGCACCGCCTGCATATATGATATTTGGAGAGGACACAAGAGGACCTTAGATGCCCTGGAACTGGGATTATAGATGGTTGTGAACAGCTCCTTGGGTGCTGGGAATCAAACCTGGAGGCTCTGAAAGAGCGATTAACCATGGAGTTATCTCTCTAGCGTCACTTGGAAAAAAGATTACTTGATTGTGTGTGTGTATGTGTTTACACCTAAGAGATGATAAGAACATTTACGATGGGAAATGCTTTGACTTTCAAACTCTATTTTCTCCAGGCTGTAGCTCTGCTTAGTACACTTTTCTGCTTCCTGGTTTTGTATCACATTTTCTTCTGACCTTTAGTTAGATCCAGTGCAGGCAAGGGCAGCGCGTTTGGGTGGCTGACTGAGTTTCCTGATTCAAATACGCCCTCTAGTGTTGAAGGCGTGTCATTTCTTTATTGCTTGGGTCTGCTCTCAGGGTTGTCTGCCCTCGGTTGTGATGATGTTCTTTGTTTTCTTCAGGATCTTCAATTTTATCTCTTTTGTTGACTTTCTAAACATCTCGAAGATTCCAGAGGCAAGTGTCCCTAGCAGCCTCCATCTCTCCCAGAGTCCCCTTCCTCAGGATAAGACTTGTCTTTAACTGTTGATGTAGCCAGTGCTGCCTCGGCCAGCCTCTGCATACACCCCACCCCCATCCCCCAGTCCTTAACTTTCCTCCGTGTTCTCCACTCAATGCTCCCACAGGCTTCAGAGCCTGACAGGTTTCCACCTGGGCTCCTATCTGGACTCAAACAGGGGATCTGAAGTTTATAGACTTCCGTTTCTTCCCAATCCTGAGGGCGTATGTAAATGATTACAATAGCACTCTTTCTAGATCAAGGTGACCTTTCTATAAGTTTTGAGAAGAGATCTGGAGCTAAGCAAAGGCTATACTTCTACTCCAACTCAGAGTTTTATATGATAAAATAACAAAAATGCCATTTACTGCATTTAAGAATATCATTTCCCCAAACCTATTTGTTCAACACCATACAAGTATTTCTTAATTTGGTATCCTTAGGAACCTTAGGCAGGTCCCAGGACCCTACAGGTTACCAAAAATCACATTCCCAAAACTGTTACATAAATGCTGCCCTGAATATAATCTATAAATCCTCCTGCATAACTTACCTCACCTCTAGAGGATTTAAAACTGACACAATACAGCAGTACATGACCAGTTGCTATGCTGTGTTGCTTATGGGAAAATCAGAACTTCATGCACATTCAATAGAGACATCTCATTTTTTTTAATGCATTTTTATTATTTTATGTGCCTGGGTGTTTTGACTGCATTTATGTCTGTGCAAACCCTGTGGAAACCAAAAGAGGGTGTCAGGCCCCCTGGAACTGGAGTTACAAATGGTTGTGAACTGGCCATGTACTAAAAGTCAAACCCTGGCTCTCTATGAGAGCAGTTAGGCTCTTAACCACTGAGCCATGTCTCTAATATCAAATATCTTCTATCCAAAGTTTTTCAAATTGTTAGATCCAAGTAAAACCAGCCAGTATGGAGAGTCAACTGTACAATAATATATATAATATTCTAAATAAGTAACTTTTTATAATAACACACATTCGTGTGTACAGAATTGTTTAAATTCCTTTCTGACCACTAAAACATACTGAAAGCCAAAATTCTTTAATTTCATCAGCCATTGCCAAGACCAAGAATAGTCCTGTCCCAAACATGGCATGCCCTGAGGGCATTTTAATTCTGGAATAAAATAGAAGGCTATAGGAATTACCTGGAGTACCACATCTGGCTTTTAAGCTGTTGTTTTTGGATAAGGAGACATTTGTAAACTTTGAGCATAGCTGTCCAGGGCCATATGGCCCAGACACAAGACATCATGAGTTAACCTGGAGCCTCAGCCCCAGAGACTGTGTCACACTGCCAGTATCTACATTTGTCCTTAGCTTTTTCAGTGGGTCTCAAATACCAAGCATCAACCCCCACCCCCAATAGCCTTCATCTATGACTGAGGCAGATGGCCTATGAAGACCAGCTCCGCACTCTCCCAGTCTCAGATGAGCAGGATGTAGTTCTCATGATGCACAATCTGTTCCACGACACTGCTTCCCTCCTACCTCACATCCACATCCCAAGGGTTCCTGGAGTCCATTCCTCTGTAAACCACTTCCCACTATTCTTGCTCAGATTTGCATTAGAGGGAACTTGGATGCAGACAGCTCTCATTTTGGACCCTTGCCTCTAGCCTCCCAGATTCTTACTTGGACTGGAATCCCTAAGGGCAGAGATAGGAAGATAGATGTCAAACTGGAAACCCATCCAAACGAGGCAAAAACAATACTCAGCCTTTGATGTGAGGCCCAAAGACTTAGAGGAAGGTCCTCAGAAAATCCTGGTGGGGAACCTCTATGAGCAATGGTCAAGATTAACAGGTCCTCAGGTGGAGGTGAGGAGAGAAATTCTGCAGTCTGTGGCAAAAGCTGGAGAACAGCGTCTTCTCTGGAAATGCATACTGAGTGAATTGAAAGATGAAGGATTTAGTTTGAGAAAGTCACATTATTGGAAACACAGATAAACATGGAAAGTGTTTTTCAAGTACAACTCTAATGTCATTTGTTGTGTTCTGATGTGACAGAACAATGGCACCAGGACAGGTGGGAGCTGTGTTCTGCAGAGGCTTGGTAGGAATCTGCCATCTTGAAAGGCCTATTGTAGAAAACTGATGTACACTAGAGGCCTAATACTGAGGAACAGTAACAAGTCAGGGTGCCTGGGGACAACTTGTCACATCCTCAGGTGGCAGACAGCATGGTAGGCAGTCACAGAGGGGAAGAAGGCTGGGTACAGACATCCTGAGGAGCTAAAGCAGTGGGAGAAAGGATCGCCTCAGGGAGAGAAGAGTAGAATAGGTAGTAGCCCTGTCTTCAGAGCTTAATGCCTGTCACCTGAGGATAACTGCAGAGTCTGAGGTCAACAAGTACCCCATTTTCTAGTGCCACCTGTTGGAGATATAGTTTCCCGCCATTGGTACTGAGAACTCTAATATCCCTGGGGAAAACTAGGAACAGAAACAATCTACCTTAACATAAAAAAAAACCACAATAAACCTGTACCAACATCACAGTAGGTGGGGAAAGCCTTTCCTCTAAAATTGGGAATGAGATAGCTGTGTCTGCCCTCCCCCTTCCCACTCAACATCCAGTTTCAAGTTTTAACAAACAGCAATAAGACAAGAGAAAGACACAAAAGATGTGGGAATGGAAAAGGAAGAACTCAAAATATCTATATTTGAAGACAACATGATCCTATACTTAAAGGACAGTTCCCGTTCAACCAAAAAACCTCAAACCTGATAAATACTTTCAGTAACATATGTATCAGAATACAAAACCAACACATGAAACTCAGAAGCTCTGGACTAGGGAGATGGCTCAGTGGTTAAAGGCCCCCTCTTGTAAGCATGAGGTACAACAGAAGTAGATACCTGGTGGGTACAGCAGCCTGCCTGCAACCCTAGAGCTCAGAAGGCAGAAACAACCTTGATGGGCAATGTTTTTGGGGACTGTATTCACATGCTAACTCCTGTATGCAGAGATCTGGTTGCAGTCCGGAACTTGGAATGACTCACTGTTTTGTAAAAGTCCTCAGATTGGTTAATAAAGAGCTGATCAGCCTCTAGCTGTGGAGGGGAGTTAAGGAGGATCTCCTGATCCCAGGAAGGGAGTCCCAGGTAGAGAGTGGAGAGGTGAGCACATAGGATATTCCATGAGAACTCGAAAGAAGTAGAAGGTACGAGAGGGAGACTGAGATAGCAGGTAACACTACATGGCTGGGAAATGGCTGGGAACTAGGCCAGGCTAGCATATAGTTGGGTTAGAACAGTCAGAATCTGCCCAGCTTAATGCCCAGAAGCTTTTAATAAATATAGGAGGTCTCCACATCATTATTTTAGAACAAGGGGGGGGGGGCGTAGAAAAGCCCCATGTGTTTACACAAGCTGGCCAGCTTATCAGCAAATCTTAGGTTCAACTGAAAGTCCTACTCAATGAATAAGATGGAGTATTGTTAAGAAAGGCCCTGTATGTTAACCATGGCCTCTGTACACACATGAGCACCTGCATATATGTGTGCACTCACAAACATGCAAGCACCCATGCACACATGCACACATACCATACAGACATATACATGAAAGTTTTTTTTTTTTTAAAAAAGCAGTAGTTTTTCAACATACGAACAATGAGGTTACTACTGAGAACAAACGCAGAAAAGAAATGCCATTTACAAAAATACAAAAATAAAATGACTAGGTATAAACTCATCCAAGGAGGTAAAATAATTCCATGATAAAAACTGTAAAATAGTAAAGAAACAAAAATTAGGAACACACGAGTAAAGGAAGATCCCTTATGCTCACGAATCAGCAGAATTGATATTGTGAAGATGGCTATTACCAAAAGAAATGCACACATCCAACACATCACTTCAAAATCCCCATGACATTCATCACACCATGAGACAGAACAATCCTAAGGTTGATATGGACACACTAGAGCCCCTGAATAGAAATCCTGTACAGAAATCAACTGAAAATGGAAGAGTTTACTGTAGGATCTAAAATGCTGAAATTGCTAGTGGAAAACACAGTGTAACACTGTAAGGTACAGGCAGAGCAAGCAGTTTCTGAGTACTCTCATAGCTTAGAACATAGTAAGGTTTGACCAATGGCATTCCTTGAAAATAAAAGGCTTTTGTATAGCAAGGGCAATAACAGCTGCATGCTGTGGTGTATTCCTTTAATCTCAGTACTCCAGAGGCAGACAGGAGAACTTCTGAGTTCAAGGCCAGTCTGGACTCTGCAATGAATTTCAGGATACTCAGGACTGCATAGAGAGACCTTGTCTCAAGAGAAACAAAACAAATAAAAACCAATCAAACAAACAAAAAACCTTTTGAACAGCTAAGGCAATAATCAGTAGACCGAAGAGAAGATCTAGGGGAACATGTCTGTCAACGATACGTCAGGCAGGACATTAATATCCAGAATATATAAAGGCAGGCGTGGTGGTGCATGCCACTAATCCTAGCACTCAGAAGGCAGAGGCAGATGGATCTCTGCGAGTTTGAGGCTAGCCTGGTCTACATTGTGAGTTCTACGAAAGCTATACCCAGACTCGAAAAACAAACAGACAAAACTCCAAAAATTAAAACTCAAAAACCATCATATAAACATAAATGGAAAAATCTGTTAAACCATTTTCAAAGAAGGACTATAAATGGTCAGTTAGTATCCTTAGCCACCAGAGAAAGGCAATCAAATTTATCCTGAGATTCCATTTCCATTTTATCCCAGTCAGAATGGCCATCATCAAAAAAAAAAAAAAAAAAAAAAAAAAAAATGGCCATCATCCAGAAAACAACAACAAATGATGCAGAGCCTGTGGGCAAACCTGTGGCACAGAGAAATCTTTGTGCGTCGCTGGTGGGACTTGTGCTGGTGGGGCTTGTGCTGCCTCTGTGGGAATCGATACAGAAATTCTGAGGCTGGAGAGTGAAGACCTTCAAGAGCCTTGTGTAAGTGCTTCCAAGTCAGCATATCATAGAAACCAGGTATCCAAGAGGAAGATAGGAAAGCCCAGAGGGTCTGACAGTGACCTGTGATTTGCTATAATGATAAACTGCACACACTTGGGTGGATACTTAAGATGCTAATGAGACATATGATACATGATGCTGTACCTAGAACCTGGAATCCCTTCAGAGGTGCACTCTGAACCCCCATGTGGACAAAGAGTGAGAACCACAGGCAGACACATTAAGATGAACATACAAAAGAAGCCAGGGGACAGAGAAAGAAAGACTGGCAGCCCTTCCCTACCTGGGCCTCACCTAAGGAACAGAACATGTTCAAGGAAAGCCAGAGCTATACACACAGGAGAAGCTGGTGCCTTAGAAATGTCTCACAAAGGGCTGTGCAGCCCATGGCCCAACTCTCTGTGGGCCTTTCCCTCAGCTCACCAGCATAATCATAGTCTCTGGAGTACATTCCTTCTTGTATTGAAACTGGGTCTCACCACCAAGTAATTGTTCCAAACTTCACTGTATAGACCAGGATGGTCATGATCTCACAAACATCAACCTGCCTCTGCTTCCTTCCTGAACTAGGGGATTGAAGGTGTGTGTCATTAAGACTTCCTATACTTTCCCTTTTCAAATAAGACTCGATTTCTAACCATGTGTCCCTTTGTTCAGAGACACTATGCAAGCTTTGCTCTCGCCCTCTCCCCCCCTCTCCCCCCTCCCGCCCCCCCTCCCTCCCTCCCTTCCTCTGTCCGTGTCTCTATCTCTCTCTATCTCTCTATCTCTCTATCTCTATCTCTCTCTCTTTGGTTTCTCGAGACAGGATTTCTCTGTGTAGTCCTGGCTGGCCTGGAACTCACTCTGTAAACCAGGCTGGCCTCAAACTCAGAAATCCACCTGCCTCTGTCTCCTAAGTGCTGGGATTAAAGGCATGCGCAACCACTGCCTGGCACCTTCTCTTTATCTTTTTCGGCTTCTGGATAAAAGCCAATCATGTCTTTCCTGAGGCTGGGCTTTCTCACTGGTTTTACAAAGCTCCCCTCCTGTCCTCTGACCAAGTTGCTTGCTGACCTCCAATGCTAAACATGCTGAACATTCTCTTGTACTTAAAAGGAAGTGACTCTTTCCTGGTTTATCTTCGTCATCCTCCCCAAAGCTGCCAAGGTTCACAACTCTCTTGCTCCACTGTTTTCCTTTCAAGCTTTAATTAAAATGTCCTCAACTTCTTGCTGAGTCCATTGTAAAATTGTCTTATCAATAAGTCTAAGAATGCAGAAAGGAAACTTGGATTCCCCAGTGACATGAATATCTGTTCCTCTAAAAGTGGAAGATAAAACAACCATTTGACACAGCTATCCCTCTTGGGTATGTACCCAGAGGCTTCTAAGTCAGCATACCACAGAGATGCTTGTACATCCATGGTAACTGCAGCATGATTCAAACCAGCCAAGACATAGAACCATTTTAGTTGCTCATCAATGGATGAGTGGATAAGGAAAACGTGGTACATATACAGGCAGTGGAGTTGTATCTGTTCCATAAAGAACAATGAAATTATGTCACTTGTAGAAAAGCAGACTGAACTGGAGATCATGTTAAATGAAATAAGCCAGACCCTCAGAAAGACAAGTTTTCGATAGCAAATGGAATTCGATGCACACACACAAATACACGCACATATGTACACATGTACACATACACACATGTGGGGCGGTAGGCTGTGAGAGGCAGCTGGGTATCTGGTGGAGCAGGTTTTGAATCCTGGAGACTCTCAGGGACGATAGGAGTTTGGCCATGCTCCTGGGCCCCTGGCTCCTTTAACATAGCTACATACCCTCGAAGCCCCCCACAGAGAGGTCTATGGCCATTGGTCACCTAGGAACAGTGCCCCAGGCCCTCCCACATGTAGATAAGGTATTCCCAAGCTCTCAGACCAAGCCAATAGGAGGAACCTGCTGCCAGTCCCTGACTCACCCCAAAACTGTATAAGCATCCTAATAGGAAGAAGTAAAGGTGTGCGAGAATTATCCCATCTTCTGGGAGTCTCTGTCATAAGAGCTGTAACACTACCAGTTGGGACGAGATCTGCTCTCCCGAAGCACCTTCAGGATCTTCCCTGCACTCCTTGTTGGCTAGTTGGCTTCTCGCTTCAGCCGGCCGATTCAGCGCAGAGTGACGGGTGCAGCACCTTGGAGCAACTGGGCCGGTGACAGTGGAGACAGGGGTAGAGGCAGCAGCTGAGGCAGCAGAGGCGACTCCTCCCCTCTGCTCGCACTCTCTCCCCTTTGTCTGAATCCTGGCGCCTGGCCGGGCCAGAAATCTTCATGGAAAGCCTTCAGTACACAGGCCCTCCACCCCCCACATGACTTGGGATATAGCTCAATCAGCACAGTATTTGCTGCATAACACGAGGATCCAGGTTTTATCACCAGCACCTATGGGAAAAGTTGGGCATGCAGGTGCGTGCCTGTGATCCCACTGCTGAGGAAATGGAAACGTGTAGACTCCTGGGGCTCATTGGTCAGCCAACCTAGCCTAATTGGTGAACCCCAGATCCCAGTTTAAGTGCTTTCTATGCATAAATCACAAATGCATCCTCAAAAAGAACTCACGGGACCCCCCACCCCCCACATCAGGAAGTGTCATGGGAAGGCCACACTGGGCTTCTGAGCCAGCCTTTGCTGCCATCAGCCCCAGTTGCACCTCCATGTCCTATGCTTGTGCTCTGGAAGGAGCTCACCCAAGCTCTTGAAGCTTCTGTTCACTGGAAAGTTTCCATCTGGAAAGCGGGGGACAAGGCACTTACATCACAAAACAGAGTGGGGACCCCCAGTGAATTAAGAAGGCTAAGCTCCTTCCATGGCCAAGACACACCGAACCTAAGGGTGCTCTGAGAGAGAAGCTGGTCATTTCGCTTGACTTTTTCTTAGATTCAATTTCCCTTTCTGTAAAATTCAGTGATATGGGGGCTGGAGAGATGGCTCAGCGGTTAAGAGCACTGACTGCTCTTCCAGAGGTCCTGAGTTCAAATCCCAGCAACCACATGGTGGCTCACAACCATCCGTAATGAGATTCGATGCCCTCTTCTGGTGTGTCTGAAGACAGCTACAGTGTACTCATAAATAAAATAAATAAATAAATCTTTAAAAAAAAAAATTCAGTGATATGATTCTTTTGATTTGCAGACTGTTCTCTCAGATTCTTAGTTCATGTGACTGTTCATACAGTGTTAATTCAGAGTCTTGTGTGCACCTGTCTTGTTTAACCACCTGACAGGGAATTAGATAAATGGACACAGTATATAAATGCCCACCACCGTACACTCTGCATTTCTAGAATTATATCTATTTTTATTAATTTTTTTAAAGGCTAGGTCTCACTATGTGTAACCTTGCCTACATGAAATGTAAACCAGGCTGGTCTCAAACTCAGAGATCTGCCTACCTCTGCGGGGCGGGGCCCCCCCCACCGAATGTTGGACTAAAGGTGTGCACCACCAAGCCTGTCACAGCATGTCTTCTTCATTTGAAGACTTCATCTCTCCTGTCCAAGTGTTACAGCAGCCGTGACCAGGACTTGGTTGAGGCCCATGAGGAAACATCTACTTCTCTGGCCTGGGTGGAGACCTCGCATTCCAAGGTGCTCAAAACATAGAAATTAACCAGTGAGGCAGGCTAATAATCACCTGGCCAAAAGACCACCCATCAGGAAGGGCAGTTCACCTTAAGCCATTCTAAGGAGATAGAAGGAACAAGCAGCCCTTTAATAAGACTGTACACGCTTCCCTGGAGGATTCCCAACCCCTTGAGCAGCAGCACACACAGCTGCGGTCTTGCAGCACCAGGAGTTGGCTGCTTTCCTGAATTGCTCAGAAAAGCATCGTTCTTCTTTCTGTCCCTTTTATCTCTTCTCTAAGCATGCTTCACAACACTGTGGCCTCCACTCTTCTCTAAAGCGCTCCTCCTCTCCAGGTGGCTGCTGGTCCACCATGTGGCTGACCTCAGGCCTCATTCAGATAACATGGCCTTTACTCTTCCTCTTATCTAGTTCCTTTAGGGGCAGCTGCTGAGACAACAACCTAACAGGATTTTTCTTTTAAACTTTAACAGAATTACCCTCAAATTTCCTTTTGAGTCTATTCTTAAATTATTTTACTGACAAAACTAAGAACTCAAAGGGCGACTATTGCCCAGCTACCATGTGTTGACTCTGGTGGGGTTCCCTCCAGATTCCCATCCAGTAATACAAACAAATAAGAGATACTCAGCCCCCAAACCAAGGCATGCCCTTTGCCCCTTTGCAAACGTAGCTTCTGTAACAGTACTGCCTTTCTAGGATTTTCTATAGGTGTAGAAAGAAATCATACCCCAGTAAGACTGTGAGTAACTTACTGGTCATACGTTCTGAGATTCTCAAAATTCAGGTAAGTTGCATAAGCTCCTAGGAGTGTAAATTTTAATTATAAAGAATCGAAAAATAAGTTGGGAATGTCAAAAAGAAAGAACTTGAGTATTCTGTTTGGTTATTCATCGTAACCTTTGGATGGATGAATGAATGAATGAATGAATGAATGAATGAATGAAAACACCAGAAAACTAAAAGTTTCATGTGAACATGAAGTCTTCCATTTATTCTATTTTCTCAATCAGAACCTAATATAAAGTTTGAAAAAAAGTAATGGTGCCTGTTCTGCTCTGAGGAAAGAGGGCTAGTTTACTTGAAGGTACAGCTTTAAATTCTATTTCATAGAACCTGAAGTGGTGAGGTCACACTTAATCAATAAACTGTAAAGGCCTGTTAAATCCATTGATGAGGTTTAACAGTAATTAAAAGTCCCTGTTCTTCTAAAAGAGAGACTTAAGGCTAGCCTCTGCCACCACCCCATCATTGCCTCCCTGACTCAGACTCCAGGCTTGCACTTCAGAGGCCAGCAGAGGAAGTGGCAGGAAGCAGAGGCCTGGTGGGATAAGAAATGAAAGGGATTCCTGGGGCAGAAATGGGATCTCCAGGACTCCCCCTCCTCCATGCCCTCCCACTGAGCTCAGGCCCTTTAAACAACAATCCATCCTCCACTGAGAATGGGACAAAGGCCAGGCTAAAAACCTTCTCTGATAGACAAACTCCCAAAGGAGCCCTGCTCCCTTCTCAGCCTTTTATCTACTTCAGGCATTTTCCTCATATCTGAGAGGGAGTGCATTCCCAGACTGCCAACCAATTCCTGAAACCAGTTTTTTGAAGTTTTCCTACACATGGTTAAGTACCTCAAAATAGGGCAAATGGGTACATAGATTATTTGAAGCTAAAATAATAATGAAGGATGTGTGACTTCAGAAACGTCCACCTGGCCTGTCCTTTCCTATGTACAACAAACCATACAAAGAATCTTTGGGGAGCCATGTTCTTCCTCGTGCCAAGGCAGGTAGGCAGCCTTGACCACCATAGGCCTGTCGCTCGGGATGGATGGAATGATCGTAAACAGACCCTGAGCTAACTCTGATTTTCTCCACCCTCTCCTTTGCATCTCATTAGCCCTAGAACTAGTAGTCTGATCCAGATAGATACCCAGCCCTCCACTCATTCCTTCACACATTAACTGCCCATCTTACCTTCTCTCTAAATAATAAAAGTTAATTTATATATCAGGCACAGAAAGAGCTTACCAATAATGACTAATGGCAATACAGAACACTATGATGATATACACAGTCTAATGGCCAAGAAGGCTTTTAGGGGACTAATTGGTAGATATTGAACACAGCACAGACACATTAGACAAAAGGGTGATACATGCCCTCGGTAGGACAGATCAGGGCACATGGCATTTCTGAAGTATGTTCAAGTAAAAACTTATGAACAGTTTCTAAAATTTTCCACATACCATTCTTAGGTTGTAGGTAACTACAATTGTGCAAAGTGTAATCATACATAAGATGAAATTCCTATAGCTATAAAGATGTGAACAGTAGACGTTAGTGCAAAAAACTGGGGCTGAGATTGTTGCAAAATGACTTTAGACACCATAAATATTGCAAAACTATTAGTATTTCTATTTCAGAGAGAAACCATAGAACTGGATTTCCTGGGCATTTCTCTAAAGTTTCACTTGGCTAGAGCTAGAAGGGCAGGCAGACCTTGGGGGATGAGGCTGAGGACCAACTGAGGACCAAGGGATGGAGATACTCCTTGCATGTTCTTCTAGAAACAACATGGCTTGGCCTAGGCCCTGTTCTACCTCTGGTTAACATGACAGGTTACCTAGTCTCCAGACCTCTGTTTTCACAGTGTGGAATGGGTATAAGAGCATCCATCTTAAAAGAGAAGTATTTAATAAGATAGTGTATGGGTGATGTCCCACTTAGGACTGACTCCCCCCCCAACACACACACACACACATATACACACACATACACATCACTGTGGTTCTTATGACAAGCCACTGTGATCTTGCATCTGCATACTATCGATAGTCTTTTTAAATAAATAAATAAATAAACAAACAAATAAATAAATATCAAAATCCAGTTATGTCTAGTTAAGAAGGTGGGTTTATCTCTGCCAGGCTCAGAAAGCTTCCCTGTTATAGACAACCAGATGCTTATGCTCTAAATAACAACTTCAAAATGGGTTTTGTTCTGGGCTTCAGACTGAGCAGAGACAGCCTAACAGTTAGGAACACTTGCTGCTCTTGCAGCAGATCCAGATTCAATTCCCAGAACCCACATGGCAGTTCACAACCGTTTGTAACTCCAGTTCCAAGGGATCCAGTGCCCTCTTCCCACCTCCAAAGAGTACCAGGAACGAAGGTGGTGCACTTACATACATATGGGAAAACACTCATGTGCATAAAATAAATAAAATCTAAAGAAAATAAAAAACAAATCATGATATAAAAGACAAAAAAAAGAAAAAAAAAAGAAAAGGTAGCCTCTGCTTCAGGGAAGGTAGGCAGTTAAAGGGAATGAGCCAGCAGTAAACATTTGAACTGCAATGTGTCTGAGAACTTTGGATGCCATACTGAGAAAAATAAAATTCTGCATTCACTGCCATGCTCCTGGTCCCAGGACAGCATCAAAATTCCCTAACTTAGGCAGCATCACCTTCCCCGGCTTTCTAGAGAAACTGCTAACTATGCGGTATATCCCAAAGCTCCCATTTAAGCTCCAGGTCTTTTCTACACAGCCTATTTGACGTCTGACCTTGGGTTCTTCTATGGCCGTCTTACCTAACATATACAAAATGGAAGTCTTTACTGACACCTCGTTCCTTCCCAGATTTGCCAACGTGGCACCTTCGTTGATACAGGAGGCCGAGGGAAATCCTGCACCACTCAAGTCTAGCTCTTACACACTCCTCAAATCAAATTTATCACAGCCCTGATGAACTATGCTCCAAAGTTTATCTCTGTTTCTCCCCCACAGCCTAGCATCCCTTTGATCTTAGCCTTCTCCCATCTGTTACTGAGGCCATTCTCACTCCACTGAAATCCAGTCTGCAATCAGCAGGCAGGGAGATCTTTGAAATACTACTTCCTGCTATGGCATGTTGTGGAGCAGTAGGTGTGGAAACTCAGGGCACACTTCATTCAACATAGCTCACCCAACCTTGTTGGTATACAACAGCAATTTGATGGTTTAGCATCTGGGTGTCACTTCCCTCTGCCCCTCTTCTATACTATGAACTATTTTATAGGTATTTTTGATTCCTTCTCTTGGCACTGAGAAAGGAAAACCATGACTTTCTTGGTGGGAAAAGTTTCCTATTTTTCTGTAACTTTTGCTCTTGATCTTTTCCTCACTTCTCTAGTTGCACAAAAGAACATGTCTTCACAGACTACTCAAAGAACAAGAAAATACGCCCAGTCCACAGTCTTATCTGATTGTTTTTGGAAACAGACATCAGGGCTTCATTGGATTGGACACCTTACACAATTCCACAATCCTGATCTCTCAAGCAATCCCAAAGCTCTCTCTTGCTTCATGGAGCTGATGCTTGGGTACTTGGGGGTAGAAAAAGAGAAGAATTGATCTTCAATTTGTTCTTGACATATCATATGCTGTACAATCTGTGTTAGGATCCTGGGGCTCTTTCCTTATCATTTTCTAGAAGTAGAGAACTCCAGATCCTGCCTTGGATAGCTGCTTAGCAGCCATATAGAGCAGTTGTTTCATGGGACGAACTTCAGGATTTAAAAGAAAAAACCTCTAAGATCAATAGCTTGGACTGGTCGTGGGCACATCAAGGAGGTGACAAGGAATTCTATATAAGCTAATATCACCCACTCTGTGCTGATTACATTTTATAGTATTTTGTAATATGTCGACGCTGAATTATTTTTGTTTTCATTATCACAATCCATGATATGACTTGATAGTGTTCATTATCAGAGACACTGTATAAGTAAGAACTTTAAAATTCCACTAATCTCCAAGATGCAGTCATTTGCCTTCCAGCATAGCTGAAGCTAGCTGCAGAGAGAAGCTCTAGTTTGTCCAGTGGTGACACCTCAGGGGACACTAACCTTAGCCAAACATCAAGAGACAAGTTTGGGAATGAGTCACCAGGTTAATGAGTAGCCTGTCACTGTCCAGTGGTCTAGAACCACCCACATTGTTTGTCCATTAAAGAAAATGGCTGTGTAGCAAAAGGCCACAAACTGAATGGGAGATATTCATTGCCTGACAGTTTTGGAAATAAGTTAGAAGACACAATGGCAGCAGGGCTACACTTCCCTAAAGATGCCAGGGAAGGATGGGTTCCTATCCCTTCTCCCAGATTCTGATAGCCTCAAGTATTCCTTATATAAAGATCTACAGATACAAGAATCATTTCTACGAGCACAGGTCCTCATTTTGACAGACAAGAGTTGAAGTGTAGATCTACTTTCTTAAACTTTTCGACTGTAAACACATTTCTCTACCTCTCCATGTCTGGATTTCTACAGTCTGAGAAAAAGAGGGGAAATACAACTATTTCCCGTGTGCCATAGGGATGACACATTAGGTAGCCATTTTGGACTTGTTAGCATTCTGAAAGGATGCCATGGGATGAGAAGGTTTGAGGAGAGAGAAGCTCATACAATGCACTAAGTACGCCTAGCTGTTGCAACTACTACTTGGGGTCATGTGTTTCTCAGTGGCACATCTATCTCATGTGACGTGCTGTGTGCTGTAGTGATGGAAGTGACAGATGTGAACTGTGAGCCAAAATAAACCCTCCCTTCCTTATGCTGTGTTTTTGTGTGGTATTTGGTGGCATCAGGCAAGTAATTAATATAGTATATAAAGATTTTGAAATAAAATTATGTCAGAGTTTGGACAATGTCTCCAGTAAAACACACACACACACACTCTTTCTGTCTTCTACAAGGTGAGCATTTTTGCTTTACAGTGGGAGTACGGCTTTGACCCAAGCCTAAATGATGGGGCCAACCAGTCATAGCTTGGAACCTCGGAAATTATACACCAAAACAATCTTTTTCTCCTGTAAGTTGTTCCTCTCCGGTTATTTGACATATCAGCAGATAGCTGGTAGGAAGAAGGTCCTGCTCCTTGCACAAGCAATGGTTAGTCAGAAGAAACGAAGAAGGGGAATTATTGGTAATCACCCACCCTATCCCACTAAACAAGGCTAAACACCCACCCTATCCCACTAAAAAAGGCTAAAGCCATACATCATCAACTCTGTCAGGATCCTGCAGGAATGAAGATCCTCAAAGAGAAGAGATACTTCCCTCACTCCCTTTAGCTATCCCACTATAGAAAACAATGCATCCAAGAAATTGGAACTTGCCCAGGAATCTCACACACAGGAAGAAGGAGGCCAGCTGGAGGAGGCACTCGCCTCTCAGGAAGAAATTCCATACAGTTGTCACTTGTCAGACTACCTTGCAAAAGCGTCTGAAGCTGTGACAGTGATGGGTGGGACTACACCTTGACCAGGACTGCTAAACACACTTCTTGTTATTCTATTTAAATCTGAATCTTACATCATGACTGAAGATGGATGGAAGAGTCACTGGTGGACCTCTTTGTTTCCCTTCCCAAAGTAGCCACAATGGATAAATCTAGTGTCTCTGCTTTTCACTATTATCTATCTCTTTAGGGTTGCCAGGGCCCACATTCTGACCCTAAGAACTTTGGTAACAGCAGCTGATGCAGAAGTCAGCCTACACACCCTTGAGACCTGTCACAGTCCTGCACATCTCTGCTGGAGAAAAGCCCTTCCACCTTGGGACTAGCTTTGTCAATACACAGAAGAGAGCTCAAGAGCTTGGCGCAGCCCTCAGCCAAAGTCTGACCGAGGCAAATGCAAGAATACTCCAGCAAGCCGGCTCGGCCTGGCTGCTCTTGTAGGTTCACACAGTTTCCAGAACCTTAGGGCACAGAGCCGAGTTTCCCTCTCTGCACTTTGCTAGATGTGCATCCTTGCCAGGCTTCTTTCCCAGTCAGCTCCCTTTCTCCCCACCCTCTTTTTCTGTTCATAGGCTCTTCCCCTAGTCTGTGCTCACCTTGGAACCTACTTCTCGAGAACCTGGTCTAAGACAGAAACTTTCATAAACTTGTTCTAGGTAAAGAAGGCTGGTTCTTCATGTGTAACTTGAAACACACTCACACATCTGTGTAGGACTCTGAACTAGACTCTTCTTTCACAGACTCATACCTCCTCCCCATGTAATAAAAATGTAATAATAAGAAGAATTTAAATAAAAAAAAACAAAGCCAGAAACTTGAAACTATTTCCCAGAAGGATAGTGTGTATCTACTGTTCAGGAATGATGTTGCCCAACTCTGCCCTCTGTTTATGGTGCACATGTAAGTTATTGCCTCCCTTCCCGGCCTGAAAGCCCCGAGAAGGCCTGGCCCACATCCTTATCTTTCTACACGCTTCACAAGGCCAGCTGGAGTTCAGCATCCTAAGCAGAGACAGGCGGAGTCTTCCTCCCCCATGCACCACACTCCTTTTGGTCCTCATTCCGCATGTTTATCACTCCTCCCTGGAGCCTCTAGCCTAGAGTTCTTGGTTGAACTAAAACCAATGAATCCATCCACTGTCAATCTTCCACTGTGATCTTTCTCCGATGCGTGGGATGGAATTAAGTTCCCACTCCTAACCCCTTTTGTACAAAGTCACGTTACTTTTGAATAAAAGAGGTCTGAGAACCCACCCTGAACCTACCTTCTTAGCTTTGCTCTTTGAAATGACTCTATGTCCAATCTCAGTTCTGTGAAGACAGAGTTTAAGAAAGGGAGTCAGTCACTGAGGTCATATTAAACTGTAGAGGGTTTCCCGTCTTGTTGACGTCATTGGTATAATGTACAGCCACTCCATAAACTGTTTAGGAAAAGCCAATGGCAGAATACATTCCAGCATAGTTGAACTTTGAGATACCCTAAAGGAAAACTGTCTATAACACTGTGTACACACCCTCTGTTAAGACAAGAATCCCAGAATATAAGGAGACATCCCATTGACAGATGGTCAGGAAGGGTACTCTGCATGGAAGAGGGACAGAGGATTCCTGGCTACATGTCATACGCCAGATCTTCATTAATTCTAATGGGGAACCAAGAAACTTTATGGAAGCCACTGCAAATGAAAGACCTGTGTCACACTGGGAGGCTTGCCCTCCTGTCTGCCATTAGCATCAGTTGCCAATCCTTTTCTCTCCTTCCCTTCACAGGCTTTGGGATCACAAGCCTGTCAGGCAGGTCTTGGTGTCTACAGGGGGTGGCATTGTTGACTGCTTGGCTCCCCACTCCAACCCTGTGGCTTGCTAATGAAAACAAGACTTCTGCCATTGACTACTGGAATTTGGAATTTCCCTAGGAATCTTCATGCTGGGGAGGGGAAAAGGAAGAAGCTTTAGTGACAGACAGAGGAGGAATTCAGTCTCCCAGGAAGAGATCTTACACAGCCTGACAACTTTCCACCTCACCCTGCAGGAGAGACTGGAGCTGAGACAATGGCCTTCATATAGGGCAGGAGCAGACCTTCACCAAGGCTGCCTGGTTATGCATCACTCTTCCTGATCTATTTAAGCTTAAACACAGCAGCAAAGACAGACTTGGGAGTCACTGGACATCTTTTGTTTCTCTTCCCAAAGTGACCTTATTAAATAAATTCCCTTTCTCTAATTTTCACTATTTGTCTTTTAATTGGCTCGCTAAGGGTGGGCAGAGAATCCAGGCCTTCCAGGGCCCAGACTTTAACCATAACAACTCCAGGAACATAAATATGAAGACTCTATTCATTAAAAAGTATAATTACAAAAGTTTCTCAGTTTGAACTTAAGAATGACTTAATTCTGAGATTTCAGGAAACTGGAGGATTACATGCTAACACTATGCACCATCACTTGGCCAGATTATCATTAGACCTAAGCTCACAGCAGAAAACAGAATAATTCTTGAGTTTATTTGCCATTCGGATACTAAAAGCTCATCAATACCATTTACACCACCCTTACAGATGGTTTAAACAAAACACAACATATCTTTATAACTGTTTAGAACACAAATCTGAATCAGGGATTCCCAGAGTCCATCAGCCTGAATGGTATTCAGAGATTCTTCAAACCACAGACTTGTGATGACAAGCAGGCTATCTTACAGACTGGAATGTCCACAGCCTCATTTAAAAAAAAAAAAACACACAACCCAACTTTATTTTCTTGGCCTCTTCCATAAAATATTTGTGTATTTAAACTTCTAGGAAGTTGAAGAACATTGCCGCCGTGGAACAAAAAGTGCTGTCTAATCAACCATTCATTGTAGAGGGATCTACTGGAGGCCCTTCGCTGCTGCCTGTGTTAATTTGTGTGGTTGGTTCTATCCCAAACTCTCCACACTTCTGGTGGATGTTAAAAATGCCTAACCAGGGATAGCTGGGTCTAATCGACCGCCACAGATGCTGGTAACTAGCAGGGTGAGTGCTCTGGATCGCCTAGCTTGTCATCAGCGCACGCTCTTCCTGTCCGTTTCCATACACACCTCAGGCATATTTCCAGAACTCTGACCTCCTTATTTAACCTGGAGTTTCACCCTAGGGGAGTTCCTCCACTCCCTGTGTTCCAGTGACTCACCATGTCCTCCTAACTCCTGTGCTTCCTCCTGCTCACTGACTGCTCCTGTAGTCACTAGGTGACATACAGACTCTTGAACTCAGCAGGTTGGGGTTCTATCGTTAGTAATGCAACACCTTGCAAACATAAGGACCTGAGCTTGAGCTCCAGGAGACACGTAAAAATGCCAAGAGCAGTAGCTGGCACTGACAATTCTGGTGCGGGGCAGGCAGACAGGAGGGGCCCCGGGGCTCCCTGGTTGGCTGATCTACTGAAATGGTGAACTTCAGGGTAGTAAAAGATTCTGTCCCAAAGGAAGTAGCCTACACACACACACACACACACACACACACCACACACATACACACACAACCACACTACCTATATATATCACGCACACACTACACACACACAACCACACTACCTACATATATCACACACACACTACACAAACATACCACACACCACACACACACACACCACATACACACCACACACACATCACACTACCCATACATATTACATACACACCACCCACACACTACACAAACATACCACATATACACACACCACACACACACACACAACACACTACACATACCACACACACACACACACTTGTAAAAGGCTGAAACAGAAAACAACAGTTTAAAAAATCATACCAAGAGGCACACATTCCATGAGCAAAGGTCTATAATGCCAGCACTGAGAGGCTAAGCCAGGATGATTAATTTAAGGCCAGCCCAGGCAACTGAGTGTGACCCAACCTCAAATAAAAACAAGGACAGGCTGCTGCTGAAACTCAGTGGTCCAACCCTGGCCTAATACTCAAGGGCCTGGGTTCAACTCATAGTGCTGGGGGGAATCCCATTTAGCATTTCCTCTCTACCACGCTCCCTGGTCATGCATTCAAGAGCATACAAACACATGCCTGCATGTGCTGTGTGCACATGCGCACATGCTCACTCCCACACACAGACGCACTCCATGGACTTAGCTGATGACTCTTTATCCTTCCAGTCATTTCTTCACCCTATCTGGGTACCCCATCCTCTCCGACAGGGAAGCTCATTCTTGTTCTTGACGTTAGTGATGCCCCCTTACTGACTACATACGAAAGTCACTCTTAGCACACTTTGAAGACAAGTGACAGTACTCAGTATTGGAGATACAGAGATGCTACTGTATCCATCTTTCCCATTGTATCAGTCCATAGGTGTCCTTTGAGTCTAAAACACTAACTGCATTTGCCTCCTCAGGTCTCTTAGGTTGTAATGATGGCTGAACAGTCAGGGCTTCTAAGTCTGTGAACGTTCCCCAGAGTATAGTACAGACTACCTTTGATTTAGAAACACCTGGCTTCAAACAATGGACTCAGGAACTGAGGGTTGGGCCTCCCAGGTGAGGAAAAGCTGTTAGAATTCCTTTGTTCCAGGTTGGAACTCCTCCACAGAATGGCTGCTACTACTCTTACAGAAGTAAAAGCAGGCACTGCCATCCTAGAAAATCCATACCAATAAGAAGTGAGTGAACTGAAAACTCACTGACTGGGCACATCTTCCTGCTCAGGGATTGGATAAACCCCAACAAAACTGTGCTTTCTGGCTGCATAGTGGCTCAATGATACAGTACTTGCTTTGTGTGTGTATCTGTGTGTGTGTTTCCTGGTGCATCCCCAGTACCTCAAAATTCTGCTCTTAGTATAAGAACCCTGGGGTGCCCAACTCATAGGTGCATGTGGTACTTTGAAGCCAGTGTCCCTTAATAGTTTTGGGCATTTGGATGCTTCCTCCCAGATACTTGGGGAGGTAAGGCATTGTCAGAGGAAGTGTGTCACAGGTCAGCTTTCAGAGTTTAAAGACTTCTGCCAGAGGTGAGTTCAGTCTCTCTGTTTCATGTTCAAGGTTCAAGCTGGTAGCCTCAGCGTCAGGCAGTTTCCGGCTCCTCCCACCATGCCTTTACCCACCATCATGGACTCTAAATCCCTGGAACATAAGCCACAGGAAAGTAGTTACTCCGCACAGCTGCATTTGAGAACACTTTGAGCTGGGAAGTCTGGCTGAGGTGACAAGGCTTCCAGGCAGCCCCTCAAGGCAGCTTCAGAGCCTCAGATCTAATGGAAGCTGGGGAATTAACCTGGGGAATTGTTTTCCACCAATCAGTACAGAGCAGGTAAAAGAGCAACTACCATGGTGGGTGGGTTATTATGCTCTCCCGACATCCAGCATGAATTTTCTTTTCACCACTGTGAACACTGGATGGAATCTACCCTCCTTGGAAACTGACAGAGTTGGCAGCAGGTGGTGAATTAAGTGAGGAACATCTCCCCATCTCCTTAGGTCAACTCCTGGGAACACCTCTTCCAGACTATGTACAAGAGGAAAGATCCTCTGTCAGGATGTGCAGTTGGCAAACATGCCACATCTTGGTGTCATCCTAGAATCCCTTTAACATTTCCCTAACAGGTTACCATGCTGTCGTCACTCTGGTGACTCTCTTGTCCTAGGCCATTCTGTGACAGTCTGGGCAAATCATCTGAGGTGCAGCTGGACCTGGGGGCTGGCCTCCCTCGGTGCTTTGATCCATCTCCTCTTCAACAAAATGTGATTTGGGTTGTGTGAAAAAAAACTGAGTTACTATCTATAAAAACAAAGATCTATGAAGACAGCTTTCTTCTGAGCCATTATTACAGGCATACATCCTGCTATGTACTACTCAAAATGTGTTCACAAAGGCATACTCTGTTCAGTCATTCACTCACTCATTCATTCATTCATTCATCCCACACTCCTTCAGAGGCAAGTCACAAGGATTAGGGTTTGGCTTTGGGAAGCTGACAGTGGACGAGTAGAGTTCGAGGCATATGCATTGGGAGTGAAATCACATGTGTTCGCGAGTACACACACACACACACACACACACACACACACACACACGATTCTAGTGGTGGCAGCTGCCTCATCAGTCAAAGGAGGACAGTAGGGCAACCTTCCTTACTGAAGCCAATAAGACTCTTGAAGTATTCTTAGACAGCTTGACTAGACCAATAGGGGTTGCACAGTACATCCACATGTTATGGTACAGGATGCACATGAAGTGTGGGCTCAGTGATGGGGGGTCTCCCAAAACAACCTACCCCTGATAAAGGAAAGGATGTATCTGTCTTCAAGCAGAGGACCAGGACTTAGTTAAGTAAGGAAGTTGCTTCTGGAGAGCTAAACAATTCTTTGCAGTAGGCACAAACCTTGACTTTGGAGAGGCCCTAGGGAGGGTCCCCTTGGAGGAGGATGAAAGTCACTTGAGTGGTGTCTTGGTTGCTTTGCTATTGTTGTAACAAAACATTATGGCCAAGACAAATTATAGAAGGGTTTATTTGGGGCCTGCAATTCCAGAGGGATAGGAGCCCATCACCACAGTTCAGGGAGCACGGCAACAGGCTGGCAGGTATGGTGTGAACAGCAGCTTCGCGCTCATATCCTGATCCGAAAACAGGAAGCAGAGAGCACACTGAGAACGGCATGAACTTTGAAGCCTCAAAGCCCACTCCTAGTCCGCAGTGACACACCTCCTCCAACAGGGCCACACCTCCTCCTAATCCTTCCTAAACAGTTCCACCTACTAGAGACCAAGCATTCAAACATATGAGCCTGTGGGGTCATTGGAATTCAAAGCAGCACAGGTGTCATCTCTCAACAAGCACTCGTGTGCCCTAGAGGGAACTTATTCAGAGAACCTATCTACACATGAGGGGATTCCTGGGAGCTGGTTGTCCTTCTCCATCACATGCCCCAACCTCAATGACCTAGAACAAACCCCCAAATTAAAGGTCCTGTCAACACCCTTCTTCCCAAGTCCTCAATATATAGGTTCCTTGCAGCCCCTCCAAAACTCTACGTCCCCTAAGGAGGTGAAAGCATTAAAGAATATGAAAGTCCAGATATAGGGAGCCTGAGGCCAGAAGGAAAACAAGCCCCTCTGTGCCCTTATCAAAATGTCCTCCCCAGCATGAACTAGGGGAAAGGTTAATAAAAGTCAATAAACAAGACTATGAAAAAAAGCCCAAGTTGCCCAATCTGATGCATGCCATTGTCAACCCTCATAAACCACAAAGCAGGGACAAATAGGGGCTCTGGTTCCACTGAGCAATAATGCCCCAACAAAACAACCAGCACCTGTATTT
This sequence comes from Grammomys surdaster, assembly GCF_004785775.1. Classification (NCBI taxonomy): domain Eukaryota; kingdom Metazoa; phylum Chordata; class Mammalia; order Rodentia; family Muridae; genus Grammomys; species Grammomys surdaster. The sequence goes on from NW_021604587.1 coordinate 3,330,935, forward strand.
ATTTAAAATGTTGACATTTTGCTCATCACAGATCTTTTAAAACAAGTTTCTTTTTAAAAAAGCATTGTACTGAGGTTACTATTTATCTTAATTTCTGAGTGTTGCCAAGTGTTTATTTTTGCTTCAATATTTTTCCTAAGAAACCACAATGTGTCCAAGCTCTGCAAGAAACTGAGGCTGCACTGTGTTCAGAGGCTGCCTTTTTTTTTTTTTTCCCTCTGCAGCGGAACTAGGAAAGCCCCAGAGATTTGAGGGCTCTGAGAAGAGAGGCGCCTCTCAAGGCCCAAAGGCCAACCTTGCCTTGTATTTCTTGGCAACGCATCATCACTTTCTAGCTGAACTTCGGCAAACCCTGCAATGCCCCAGCCGTCGAAGAACTTCCATTGCAGGATGAGAGTGGGACGCCACTCTCCAGGGAGCCCTGGCTAAGAGAGGAGTAACAGCCCAGAGGGGAAACCCCTAGGCCTTCAAGTGGGAAAATGGCCCTGTCCCTTCCCAGCTGGAATCCAGAACTCCTGCACTTATAGCTGCACCGCCCTCAACCACTGCCTGCAACAGTCCAATCGCCCTCCTGCCAGGGGCTCACTGACCCCTCTGCCTCGCTGTAGGGAGAAAGTGGCGGATCACAGCCTGTGCTCTGCAACTCAGCACTGTGACTCTTGGGATCTGGCTCGCCAGCACAGGCGCATTTAACACACCGCAGGCGGCGCGGCAGGTAGAACTCAACAAAGGTCTCTCTACCTCCCAGCTCCTGGGTACGCTCACACGCACACGCACCTGCACCATCCCGCCCGCACCCTCCGTGGTTGCCCACTACCCAACCTCTGCAAAGGTCAGCCGAGGACACCCCGTGATATTCCTTGGACCCGACTCCAGAATGTCACTCTGCCTCAAATTCTGGCGTCCTGGCTGCCTATTGCTCCTTACACCATCGGTCCCCTAGGACTGCTGAGGACGCCAGCTGGTTGGCTCTCTCCTTATCTCAAGCGACAGTAGGGCAGTGGAGAACTGCACCTCGCGCATGGTGCCCGGTTCTCCCACTTGACGTGTGGTCTCCGCCTCTGGCACCCCTTACCTTGCGCCCTTGGTGCAGATCCGGGAGGCGGGGGCGACCGGCGGGTCAGTGACCGAGTAGGGCTAGGATTCTCCGCCCAGGAGGAGGAAGAGGAGGCCGAGGAGAGGAGGGGCGTGGCCGGAGGGAGGAGAGGGAGGAGAGAAAGGCTTTGTGTGCCTCTGCCCTGCCCCTCTGAAGATCTCCTCCTCCGGGGTCCCCTCCCAGCTTCTCTGGGACCTAGTCGGGGCGAGCTGGTTGGAGGTGAAGGACAAGGCGCCTGCGCGACCCCTGGTCCCGCCCACCCTCGGGCAATCGCCGGGTTACCAGGAACTTTCAAGCTGGGGCGTATGGATTGGGAATCAAAAAGTTTACCTAACCCGGAGCAAACTTGGCTGGACCCGCCCTGAACCTCCTCCGCTCCACCCGGTTCCCTCTGAGCTGGTCTCTACTGCCAGAGTTTGTTTCTGGGAGGTTTTCCCGTTCTCCTTTCTTCCTCAGATGCGTGCAAGCAATAGACCGACTTCGGATCCCGGGAAGGGGCCGCGCAGACTGGAGAAGTCCAGCTGCGAGGAGCTGGGGAGCTGGGTGGTGGGGGTGGGGTGGGGTGCTAGTGGGGGGGGTGGGGGTAGTGTGGGGCACGGTTCACAGCCTGGGGTCGGCGATGGCACGGCTGCTGGGGTTTGCACATATGCTGGTCCGCACGGCACCAGCCGGAGCGGTGGGATGGGGGTGGCCCTACACTCCAAAGTCTAACCCTCCGAGGAAGGAAGGGAAGGGGCGGTGCGGGAGACAGTACCCCTGTGTGCTGAGCTGGCAATTACCTAAGTGGCCGGTGTCACAAAGGGAGCCTTAAGTGTGTTTAAAGATAACCTTGTTTTGCCCAGAATTGGAAAAGGAATAGAGACCTTACCTTTGTATTTGTTTACTTCCACCTACGGCAGAGAATTGATGCTTGTGAAAGCAGGTTTCTAAATTAAAAGCGAAAACAAAACAAAACGTACTTATCACTCAATACCAGCAGCCCAACACCAGCAAAACCTACGCCACCAACTGCACTTCTCTTTGTGTGCCAAGTCGCCTGCTTAATAATTTAGTAGCAGCTAGGCATCCGGCTGTGTTCTAAGCTTGAGATATGTTGGAGAGTAAATTATCTTCCCTCCTCTGGTGGCTATGACATGCAGAGGGATAAGGATAGGCTGGCAGAAGGGAAACCATGCACACCACAGGCAAATTACTGGGACATTAGACTATATAGCGATGGGGAAAAAAAGATACGGATAGCTGGAGCCCTCGTGTGTGTTGGCCCAGGTTATAGAATGAAATAATGTTGGACTGTGGAAGACGCCTCCTGCAGGTGGTCCTGGGGAGAGGGAGTTTAGCAGAGTATTTGGGAGAGATGGGGGCGGGGCAGAGAAATTCTTGTGGATTTGAGCCGTGGCTTGCAGGATCTGCTGCAGCAGGAACCCCCACTGTAGAAGCAGAGAAGGAAACAAGCTAGAGAGAGAGGCAGGTGGCACAGAGCAGGCTCACAGCCCTCCACATGGGAGAGGCACTTGGAATCCCACCGATTTTGAAGAGACCATTGATAGTTCCTAAGAGGTTGGGTATGTGAACAAAGAGTGATGGTGCCCCTGTCCCTCTTTTTCTTCATCTCATTGAACCTAAGAGGATGTATCTTAATAGACAATGGACCCCAGGTTAGTGCTCACCTCCACCCTTTTCTTCTAATTCTTTCAACATACCCTCCTACAAAATTCCTTGGACATTGCTTCATGGACCACCCTTGTCAGCGTCTTCAGAAAATTGGGGTCCATTTTGACCTGCTCTTCCCTCAGTCTGAAAAGTGTTTTGGTGTTGGGATCCATCCGTGGAGTCCGTACAGAGAAAGTTCTAAATGAACCACTGTCAACATACACTTCTTTAGTGTATTTCAAGATGGCTGTTCAAAGGGACTGTAGACCTGGGATAGATCTGAAAAGCTGTGCTTTGTGGGTAACTTGCATCTGTAATGAAGGTATAGGGTAGTTGCAAGGGACCTTTTCACCAGAACAGGGAGACCAGAATGACACTTGGCCCAGAGTAGCTTTCTGATGACTGTCACTTGGGGGAATTTACTTACCAGTCAGAGAAACTAACTTCCTTCAGTGCCTTTCACTCCTTTACAGTGACCTCAAGTGTCAGTCTCTAGTGGCCAGGAATGCTGGTTTAGCTTCCGCTGCCTAGCCCCCTTGTTTTGAATCTTGCCCTGGGCAGATGACTCATGTTTCTGCACATTAGTAAATTCATATGCATTTTCTTGTCAGCGTATTTATTGCTAGTTAATTTTGCTGGTCGAAATTGCTGAAGCTTCAGAGGGAAAAGAGAACACAAGACTTCCCTGCAGTGTCGTGTTCTAAATACCACTGTTAGTACTGAGGCTCTAGTAATAAACGTGACTACACCGTGTTGATAGGACTCGTCCAAATTATGGGTGGTGGGGCGATATGATAAGTGACAGAAATGGAAGTCCCCCAGAGATAGAGCAGTGTGATGCCTAGCCTTAGTCCGTCTCAGGCATCTGCTTCCTGTTTGGCAGGTTTGACTTATCACCCAGGGGCCCGGTGGACTGGAGTGTCTCCTCCTCTGAATGCATATTCTCAGGTCATGGTCGTCAGCATGGAACCAGCTAGCCAAGAAGACATTTCTAATGACATTGTTTTCCCTTTGACTTGACCAAGCAGCCTGAGGTCTAGACATGCTGTCCAGACTGACACCACAACTTTGTTTTCTTTTCCTTGTGTAACAGGGCAGGTAGGGATGAATGCCATGGGCTCATAAAATGCCTGGAGGGAAAAAAGTTTGCTTAAACTGAATAATAGTAATAATAATAATAGTGTAATTTTTTAATTGTCTGTGATGATAAGGGGTGATATATAACCTTGGCAACGATTCTTATTCTTCATTCTTTGTTCTGTACACCCTCAGGAGACAGATGGAGATTGACTGAGGAAAGTAGCTGCTTCCGTTAGATCAAACTATCCAAGTTAGAGCCAGGCATTGGGGCCCACATCTGTAATCCCAGCATTTAGGAGGCATTCAGGTGGGTCTGTGTGAGTTCCAAGCTACCCTGGTCTACATAGCAAGTTCCAGGCTCTCCCAAGCCTACAGAGAGAGTCCCAGGCCTACATAGTGAGACAAAAACCAGGGCAGGGGAGGTAGCTCAATAGGTAAAGTGTTTGCCATTCAAGCATGAGAACCTGAATCCCAGTGCTGGGGAGGCAGAGACAGGAGGATACCTGGAACTCTGGTCAATATGTTCTGACATTTTTTTTTCTTTGACTTTCATCCTGGCATCTTCATATCTTGTTACACAGTGCATACTTGATTTTTGTGTGCCATAACCTTTCTGTGCGTTGTGGATTTGTCTAATCATTAAGATGATGTTTCTCTTTTGCCTCATGTGATGTTCATCTTGAGTTATTCTTGGACAAAGTACATATCATGACCTCTGCTTTCAGCCACCTGATAAAATCTGTCTGTCCTGTTTTGAAGTTCTCCGAATCACTTTATGCTAGATAAGTCCTATAGAAGGAACAGACTTTGTAATTATTTTTCAATTTTATGTATATGTGTATGGGTATTTTATAAATGATTTAGAAATTGATTATTATTATTATTTTATGTGAATGGGTGTTTGGCCTGCATGTATGTTTGCATCATGTGTGATGCTGGTATTCTTAGTGGCCAGAATAGGTCATGGCATACCCTGGAACCAGAGTTGCAGATGGTTGTGAACTGCTACATGTTTGCTGAAATTCAACCCAGGTCCTCTAGAAGAGTAGCCAGCACTCTTAGGACTTTTGTCTGAACACCTGAGTGAGTTTATGGAAATGAAGATAATCTTGAGGGGATGGGAAACAGAATCGTGGTTATCATCACTTGAACTGCCAAACATGGCCACCAAAATAAAAATACAGTCTGCCCTTGTGGAGTGTGGAATTTAGCTGCTGATGTGCCCTATGCTTACAGCCAGGCACAACCTTTATATTCTGTCTATCTAGTCTTTGTTTATGTGTAGGGTTGTGGACCTGAGTCTGCTCTGCCATTGGGCACAGCTGCTTGGGGAAGCGGAATGCAGGGAGTTTGACTGTGCTTATCTCATGCCCACCGCTGGGTGGGGGCAGGGCTATAAGGAAGGACTGAAACACCCCTCTGGGGGTGGGAAAGTGGGAGCTGGTTGGGGGTCTCCAGGCCTGTGATGAGGCTAGGTTCTCAGACTCTTGGACATCCAGGCGCCAAAGGGAGTTGGGGGCTAAGGGCTGGGAGCACTTCTATGGGAGATTAGGCTGTGGCTCTGTAGGTGAAGATGGTCTCCATGGCTCCTCATGGTGGGTTCTAAACAGTTTATTGTCATGGTGGAATGTAGATATAAAAGACCATACCCCACTTCTCAGGGTGGGCCTGAGATTAAATCCTTTTGTAGGGAGGAATGACTAGGGTGGGGGAAGCTTATTGGCTATGCTCTCCAGGTCTCTAGGTACCTCATTAGCATGGAGAACTCTGTCTTGAGCCTACATGACCATGGATCATGTCTCTTTTATGTGAGAAACATGACACATATTCCAAGTCAGGAGTCTGACAGGGAGCTGGGAGTCACCTAAGCCTCAGGTGTGTGCACACCGAGTCTCTGGGTCTCGACCTGCTCTACCTTACCAAACTTCCTGACATGGTTTTATGTCCCACATTTGTGTACAATAAACTCTTAGATACATATTCCATTAGTGAATTGTTGTTTTTAGGCAACATGACTCATTTTTCAAGAACTGGCCTTCTGTCTTGATGTACCAATTCTATTTATAACAATTTGATTTAATTCTGTTTAAACTTGTTTCAGTTTTCACTCACAAAACAGTTGTGTCTTTGCCATCTATGATGTTTTGCTATTTCATTAGACCATAACTTAAAATAATTTTTCCCTAACAGGACATGAAGGACTTGAATATTCTATATGTTTGCATTTCTGAGAAAAATCTAATCTTGTTAAACACAAATTGTGAAATTGTGTGGAAATCTCACTGTTGGTTGTGGACTGTGACAGTGGCTTTCAGCATCCCTGTGTGACTGTCACTTTTCCCACCCAGAAGCCAGTTGCTCTTGCCTCTACTTAACTCTAGTCTACATTCTGGCTTGTTTGACCAAAAGAATTGGTAAAAGTAATGTGGAACTGTTGCCTTAGGATTTTAAAGGTTTATGTGTCCCCATTGTTTGCTTCATAGGCCCAATGCCAGGTAAAAAGTCTTGAGATATTATGATAGTTGGTCTCCACAGTCTGCCTGGTGGGACTTAGAATCATCCAGGAAACACCTAAGTGTATGTGTTAGAGTGTTTTTGTTTGACAGGGGTAGGACCTTCTCTGATTGGTTGGCACAATTCCACATCCCAGACTGAATAACAAGGAAAATGAGGGAAGTGAGTTGGACAACAGCATTCATCTCTCTCTGCTTCCTGACTGGATACAGTGACAGCTTCTTCATGTGTCTGCCATGCCTTTCCTGCTGTGATGGATTGTATCCCTTCTTAAACTATTAGCCAGATTAATTCTTTTTTATTGAAGCTGTGTTTGTCAAGTACTCAGTCACAGTGAAAAGTCACTAAATGAGACAGGCTACTGAATGGTGGGACTGTGTGTGTGGAAAGATAGTCCTGGACAGTTTTTAGCCACTCAACCAAGGGCTCAACCACCTTGGGTCCAGACCTAGATGAGCTTCCAGCTGAATGCAGTACACCAGTGACTTCAGCTGTCACCACCTTGTGTAGAAGAGTCACCAGGTGAGCCCTTTAAACCTGTATAATGACAAAGAAATGAGCAATGGTTGTTTAAAGCAACTAAAGTCCAGAGTAGTACACAGTAATACCACTGACATAAGTATTTTTCAGAGCCCTGTAGACATCACTTTATCATGGCTGTGATCTGGAAAGGATTTGAGTGTATCCACTAAAGATTTATGTTTGGAGTCTTGGGCTTCCTAGGAGCAATGTGGGGCAATGGGTTCTAGAACCCTCAAGAGATGGAGCATAGTGAGACTCAGTCACTCATAGGGAAATATGAGAGTCTAGTTTTCTTTCTGAGACCTGTGGGAATGAAGTGAATGGTTTGCTCTAATGATTTCCTACCTCTGATGACAGTCCCAGAGAAAATACCACCCTCCATCTAGAGGCAGAGGCCAAGTGTACTCTTTTATCTGTATAATGACTTCAAGCATTTTTGTATACTGATAGTCTGATGCCCCATCTTCTTGGAAACCATAGTAGTTTTTGTAAGGGGGGGTCATCTCACTCAATAGCTTTACCATACATGAATGATTTTCAATGTCCTTTTTTTTTTTTCTTTAGAAAAAAACCCCCACAGATATCACTATTTGGTTCTTTATAAAAATGTTACTGATATAGTCTACAGGAGATTGAATCTTTCATCTTTCCATCAAGAAGACCTGAGGGCCTTATGAGGCTCCGTCTCTCCCTGAGTATCTATAAGCAATTAATGGTTGCTGAGGGAGGAAGAGACATTTTTGTCAGTGGTGTGGCCACTGATAAGCCCATCTGCCTGTAAGTAACTTAAATTCAACTTACTGGGACACACACACACACACACACACACACATCACACTTTGCTCACCCCTGTATTAGGCTACATTTTCCCTATTCCTCCTCCTCCTCTCTTATTTTCTGGGCTTCAGAGTTTCTTTGATGCTAGGCAGATGTTCCAGCACTGAGCCACTCCCAGGACCCAGGCATAATTCTTAGATCATGTCACTTAGTCTTTAGTAGGTGTCCTAACTTCCTGCCCCAGCTCTGCACTGCAATGGCATCTGTCGACACTACCCTTGGCCAAGTCCCCTCCTCATTTTGCTCCCCACTTACCATTTCTCCAACCTTATCGTATCCGGTTTTTTCTTGACTTCTATGCCACCACTATGCTCTGTGCATGTTCCTACCTCCTAGGGTGCTCTTTATTCTCCTTTGCTGGGTCTTCCTCTGCCACCAGACTGGAGCTGCCATCTCTCCTCCTCCCCTACCCACCCCTGCTCTACTACCCTCTGTACATATTCTTCCTGGTTAATGTTCTTCACATGACTTTAAGCACCACCTCTACCAACAATTGCAAATCTATTCCCCTAGCTTTGACCTTGCTGCTGAGCACCACATCTCCACATTTGATTAGCATCTTTCAGCTGCACACTTGGAAACATGGCCTCTGTTTTAATGTTTTCTCTTCAAACGGTTTCTCCGTTGGGCTTCCTTGGTGTTCGTCTTCATTTTCTGTCTTTGGTTCATAAACACATCGGTAGCATCAGCCTATTCTCCCCATACAATATATAACGAATCTCCTTTTCTCCACACCCACTGCCACCTACCTATAACTCCCCATTCCTTGAGCACTCCAAGCAACCTCCAGCTGTTTCATCTGGGTGAAGACCCTCACTCCATGCACTACGTGTCTGAGAATCTCCCAGGAGTGCCATGGTGATGATGTGATAGGCTCACAGGTGTTTGCGTTCATATCATCTCTGTTCAGTGATGCTTTGATGAGTTATAAGGTTTTAGTATCCTAGTTACAGTTCTCTAGTACTTTGTAAATGTTGTCCTGTTAGCCAAACATCAGTGTTGAGGAGCATGGTGTCAATGTGACCTGCTTTGGTAATCTAGAAGCTCTTAAGAAGCATCCTGGCCTTCAGTGTCTTTAAATTCCACTGTGATGTGAGTTAGACACATTCTTTGCCTCCTGAAGGGCCTCTGGATTCCTTTCCAGGCTCACTTCTCAGTTCATGTGGCTGTTGGCAGAAGGTCACTTCCTTGGGGCTTGTGACTGACATTGTGGCTCTTTGGAAGTAAATGAAGCCAAATTAAACGAGTTTAACCAGAGGGTGTGGATCTAGAGCTTCCACAGCGAGGAGAGCACTTGTGTTTTTTTTCAGATGCTCCCAGGCAGGCAGTGGACTTGAAAGACTTCATAGTGGAAGAAAGAAAGAACCCACATACAAGAGCCAGCAGTCATGGAGCTTGCTTCTGTCCCAGCACTGAGGAGGTGGAGATAGGCAGATGTAGCATAGTTTACTGGGTGAGCCCTTGGCCAGTGAGAGGCACTATGCTGAGGAAAGGCACTTGAGATTGGTTTCTGGCTTCCAAACACACATGTGCCTGCACACACAAGCACAGCCTGGCCCCAAGCACTGAGTACTAATTTTTAAATTAATATCGTCATTATGTGAATAGTGGTGGCCAGAAATCCAGGATCTGTGCTGATTTTTTTTTTCTGAAAGCTGAAATCATGAAGAATATTTTATGGGAAGATCATGTTTCCTATTTTCAGAACGTTTTTCCAAACAAGCATGAAATTTCCCTCTTGTTACCATGGTTTGTGTGCATTTCGCTTTCATGAGCAGGATTAATAAAGTGCTATTCATAGTCTCTGCCCGGTATGTCAGTTTGAGTTTGTAGCGTCGTCTCAAACATGGTTTTGGTTTCAGCAGTGAGGTCACTGTAGATGGGGGATGCCAAAGGTTTTCTGCATGGAGAAACTGATGCCTGGGTTGGGGAGCAAGAAGGTCTCCCCAGACAGGGAGAAGAGGCTGAGGTCCTGCAGAGCTCACAGCAAGGAAGGGATCTGTACGTCACCGTGTGATGAACAGTAGACGACACGACTCAGCGGATACAGAGGAGAGGGCTTGAAGGAGGCCAAGCATTTTCTAACTATCTTAGTGATAGAATGTTTCCTTCCTATTGTCTCCATCACCTACATATTTAATTTTATGGGTCATCCTGCCCTATGATCCAGATTCCCTTTCCTAGACCTTGTTCCTAGTTGACTCTGAGCACACCGTTAAATCACATTACCACCATGCCAGGGGCTGTTTACGAGAATGCCTTGTAGTCACCTGGGATTCCTTCTTCTCTGTGAATTGTCATTATTCCCATGATTCCTAAATTAGGGTATCATCAAAGCCCAAGGCATTCTTTTCTGCCCTATTTTAACTTTCCCCAAATCATGACCTGTGCTTTAAGCTTTTTTATTTTTTAGCTTGCTGTACATTTGAACTCTTTTTAAAAACAAAAAGATGGCTGAAAGCATCTAACTGCTTCTCTTTCTCCTCTCTCCCTCCTTCCCTCCCTTTCTCCTTTCCCTTCCTTATTCCCCCCTCCTCTTGGTTGTTCTTTCCCTTTCTCATTCTCTCCTTCCTTCTCCCCCCTTTTCTTCCATTTTTATTTTATCTTCTCTCACTTCTTTTCCTCTTTGATAGTATATATTACTTTCTTCTTTAGAAAAATAATTTTTATTGCTAATAGAGGTTATTTACCATTAAAGATTTTCAGAAAGGCCTGTCCTTTCCATCACACTGCCTGCAGGGGTCCAGTCTCTCTATGAGCATACACTTCCATGTCTCAGATCAGCTTCATTCTAGTACTGCTAGGAACTAGATTAGGGCTTCCCATTTTTTCTATGTATTCTTCTTTATTCATTTTCTCCTAGAAAGCCCTCTGAGAAACAAGTCCAGCTCTCCAGTTACATTGCAGGGTGATTCTAATTAACAATAGTGCTTCATATATTTCACAACATTGATAACAGGGGATTTTGACTTTTACCACAAAGAGTAAGGAAGTGGTAATTACATTGATTTGGTTACTTCTGTGTACACACATTGGAACATGTATTCTATAACTGTACTGTTATGTTGACTAAACTTTTTTTAAAGATTTATTTATTTTATATATGTGAATAATATTGTCACTGTCTTCAGACACACCAGAAGAGAGCATTGACCCAATTACAAATGGTTGTGAGTCCCCATATGGTTGCTGGGAATTGAACTCAGGACCTCTGGAATAGTCAGTGCTCTTAACTGCTGAGCCATCTCTCCAGCCTGACTAAACTTCTTAAAATGCTATACAAAAATGTTGCTGAACAGGGGGGAAAAGACTTCTAGAGAGCTCACTTTCAGAGTCTATGCATATCTGAAACAATTTTTTTTTTGCCCCCATGTCTGACAGATATTTCAGCTAACTGACATTTTACTTCAAAAACACTTTTCATCTTACTTGGAAGGCGCCGCCCACCCCACATGAGTGTGTGGTACAGTCCTGAGTGAATATGTTTGGCTAACATGAGCACAGCCATGTCAAAGATGCTAATGCCTAAAAGCCATGGAAAAGGAAAGGCTTTCCCTGGGTCAGCCCACAGGAATTTCAGGGCCTACAGGAATGGTGAGGCCTTCCCCTAGTCCCAACATGGATGTTGACAGTGTGTACAGCAAGCGTCAAGCACAGCTGTCTTCCTGTAGATGACTACAACCTGAGTCTGCTCCCCTACACAGATCCCTACTGAGATTAGCTAACCTGCCTCTTCTTTCTGTATATAGTAAACTTCCTAGGTTTCTGGGCTGCTGCCACTTTGCTGTCAGAATGCACAGCCCATGCGACCTCGCTTTTCTCAATACATGTCTGTGGTTTCTTCATTTCCCCAACAGCCAGCCAGACCAGTCCAAAAGCTGTTCAGGTCTCAGCTGGGGGAAACAGCTGACATGGGTCTTGCATTCCTTCTAATGGATCTCATTTCTTTTCCTGGTGAAAGGTTTCTTCATTCTCCAAGTTTGAAGAGTCGATGGAATGTGTCTGACCTGGTTTCTCTGCCACCACTTTGTTGTCCTGCCTGATCAATCTCTTCCCATTTGGGTCTTCACTGGGTTTAACTATAGGTTCAAATGTCCTAGGAGGCCACCACAGATCTTTTTCCTGTAACAGATTACTTCTTGCAGCTCTTCATTTTAAGGGATTTGGGGAGGGTAGAAAGAGAGAGTAAACTCATTAAATTAGCTCATTGTTTAAGCTTTGCTTCCCCAAGCTTGGAGATTTAACAAAAAGAAGGTGCTAGAAGACAAATGGCTGAGGAGCCCTTAAGTTGGGGACACACAATGGTTCCCTGTGGCTTAAACAAATAAAGGTGACATCAGCTTGATTTCCATATGTGCGTCCCTTAAGCAAACAAAGATGGCACTTTTCTAGTTGAATGAGAAAGATTTAGAATTCTTTGTTATCTTCTGGACCATTTAGGTCAGAGGATGGAGGGCAGAGAAATAGATGGGCAACTTTCAGTCTATCTATCTATCTATCTATCTATCTATCTATCTATCTATCTATCATCTATCTATCTATGTACATATATGTATGTGTATATGTATATATAACTCTGTATGACTCACAATACATCCAGGACATGCCTGATGCTGATAGATGAACATAACTTACTGCTCTTACATTCCAGAACAATTTGTAGTTGATGTGTGAATTGTATCCTTAACTAAATGATGATATTAGTTATTTAAATATAAAATACAGGGAAAAAAATCACCTTATACTTATTTTGGTCAGGCATCCACTGAGACTGAAATTCCCCATCCTAATCTAAACTCCATCTTATCAAGTTTCTGGCAGAATTGCAGAGGGTTCTTATTCTAGTTAGCTTTAATTATCATGTTGACAGTCTAGAGTCTTCTGAGAGGAAAGCCTCAATTGAAGGAATTTCCTAGAGTGTATAGCTTGTGGACGTGTCTATGGGGATTGTCCTGAGGGCTGAACCCCAAGTGAGTGGCACCATTCCCTTGGTCCTGAGCCCTATAAGAAAGCTAACTAGGAACTGGCTGTGAGTGTGTCAGCAAGCAGAATTCTTCTAGGGTTTTTGCTTGAGTTTCTGCCCTGATTTCCCACAGTGATGAATTTTAGGCCAAAACCAAACTCTTTCCTTCCCTATGTTGCTTTTGGTCATGGTGTTTTTCAATAGGAACAGGGTAAAACTAAAATAGATAGTGTGTGTGTGTGTGTGTGTGTGTGTGTGTGTGTGTGTAGTATGTGTGTAGAGTATGTGTAGTGTGTATATAGTGTCTGTTTGTGTGTGTGTAGTATATGTATAGTCTCCCCCTCATGTGTGTGTGTGTGTTCAGATGCTTAGTAGTGGACTTTTGTCTGGCAATTCCAGATGCTACTTGGAATGGATCTGCCACAGACATGCTTTTAGAGGTAGCAAAATTAATAACTACGATTTGCCCTGTTGGTGCTGTGACCCAATTATGAGTAGAGATGTACAGGCATACAATGTGTGCTATTTCCTCATGTCAGCTGATAGTCATAAGTCTGTCTTGTAATTAGGTGAAGTCAAAGTGCAGGGGCCCAGGTATTGATCCCCTTGGCATTGTTTCAGTGAAACCTCATGACTTAGCTCTTTTCTTAGCAGATCTTTTTTTTGCACATATGTCTGTCTGTCTGCATGTGTGCCACATGTGTGTGGGTGCCCACAGTGGCCAGAAGTTGTAGTGGCCAGCCACTACAACTGGAGTTATAGGTGGTTGTAAGCTGCTTGGGAAACAAGTTTGACCCTCTGGAAGAACAGCGAATGCTCTGAGCCACTGAGCCATTCCTCCAGCCCCATACAACAGATTGTTTTCTCTCACAGTGCTGGAGGTCAGAAGTCCACCGTCAAAGAGGACCTGTGACTTCTTGGGCTCTGAGTGTCCCACCTTTCTTACTGGCAGCCTTCAGCATGTGGCAGCCTAATGCTAATCTACCTCCACAGTTGCTTGGCCTTCTCTCAGTGTGACTGAGTCTAGGGCCACATTTCTCTTCCTCGTATGTAAGTACTCCAGTCATTAGACTAGGAAATGCCCAATGAGACATCATCTCAACTTGATCATGTCTGCAAGACCCAATTTCCAAATAAACTCACCTAGGAGAGAATTCTGAAATATCCTAAATCACATTACAGGCCAGACTCAGGAGGGAGGAAATCTCTCATGCAAGTCTGTTTAAACTTGCAGTGTCCAGGTAAATGGACAAAGGGAAAGCCTGCTCCACATTCCTCCCTCACATCTTGAAAATGACCTGACAAGGCCATATTGCAATCTTAGAATCAGCTAACCAGAAAGCAATGATACCTTCTCTTCATATCCCAGAATGTTGTAAACCTCTGAATCCCTACTTGGCATGGGTTAGTAGGGAATAGATATCACGACATTGCACGTTAGTGTGGTGCCTCATCCCTCCCATCTTTCATGGTATGGGTTAGTGGGGACTAGACATCATGGCATTGCATGACTCATCCCTTCCATCTTTCACCACGTAGCTTCATTGTAAGGAATTTGCGATTCTCCTCCAAATTTTCTTCTAGAACGCCTTGACCCTTAGGTCCAGCAGGCATTTTTCTACCAGTTGACAGCCCAGGGCATTTGTCTTAGGGCTGGCCCTCATTCTCTTGGCTAGTGTCTGTGTAGCTCAATAAAGGCTCTTGTTTCTTAGCCCTCTGGGGCTCAAAAAAACAGATAGATAGACAGACAGACAGACAGACAGACAGACAAAAACTCATTCACATGTATTTTTGAAGGCACACAGTTCAACCTCCAACAACTACCAAAGTAACTCAAAAGCTAACTAGAATAGTAGAACATAAGTCTAGAGCATTATAAATATTATTCTTTGACCAAAGATGTTGTGAAGTTATCTTAAGCTCATCAATAGCCTCACCTTTATGAAATGCAGGACTTAGATTGTTGAAAAGTGGGGATGAAATGCTCTCACCTCAATTACACTCCTAATGAAAATATCAGGAGAAAAAAGTAGTAAAAGCTCAACAACAAAAGGGAAAATGAAGATGGAGAAATCTATCACACAAGTATGAAAAGTATAGCTCGCACAGAAGGGACTGGAGTTGTCTTGTTTGTTTGTTTGCTTGCTTGTTTTTGTGTTACATTTTTTTTTCCTCTTTAGAGTCAACTGTGTAGACCAGGCTGGCCTTGAGCTCATAATGATCTGCCTGGCTCTGCCTCAAGAGTGTTGAGATTAAAGTCATACATTCCTGGCCTAGTCTTATTTCATCTTTTAAGATTAAAAAAAATCCTTATTAATAGGAAATAATATTTGGAGGACAAATCTCTACTCTTCCAATTTTTCCTTTTTTTTTCTTTTAGTTTGAGAGGTCCAAAGGACAAAAGTTAAGAAATATAACTTGTGTCTCCCCGACACTTTTTAGTTTCATGTATATGTTGAACTTAAGCACCACATGACTTTTAATTCTGACAAATGAGGTAGAAATCTTGTATTTTAATCCAGTGAGTACATTCAGGTTTTTCTGCTGTACTTTCTTGAAACTCTGAATCAAACATAGATACTACCATGGAGAAGAAATAAATGTCTGCAGATATAAAGATATAAAGAAATAAAGCTGCTGGCTCTGGCCTCTCTCTCTCTCTCTCTCTCTCTCTCTCTCTCTCTGTGTGTGTGTGTGTGTGTGTGTGTGTGTGTGTATGGTGTGATAAAAGATTAAGCCTTGAGCCCAGAGCTTGGGCATGCTTGACAAGTGCTGTACTGGAGATGTCTTTTCCCCACAGTTTTATTTCTTATTTTGAGACAGCATCTCACTAAGTTTCCCAGTCTGGCCTTAGACTCACATCCCAGGCTGTGAGCTCACCATCCTCCTGCCTCAGACTCTCTAGTGCTAGAATTACAGGGGTGTAAACCACACTATCCAGCTCAAATAAACATCTTACAGTATGCTTAGAGCACGTCAAAAAGAGGACATTTCAGCAAGAAGAAGGGCATTTAATGAAACTTCCAGGAACCTACAGGAAGCTTGCCCAACTGTTGGGGGCACACACAATGAACGATTTCCAGGTAAAACAACAGGAGGTCCATGTAGCCAGCTCAAAATCAGAGATAAGGCCCAGAGAGAGTTGGGGATAGCATTATGGGATACAGCTCAGCAGACCTACCCAAGGACAAGTATGAGTTAGAGAAGCGAGCCTCTGATTCCCTAGTATTGGTTAAGGGCCTAAATAGCATGGCATTGCATGTTAACCTGTAGGTCTTGAGCATTGCATGTTAACCTGTGGGTCTTATCTGAGAAGAGCCAGTCATGTCTATACATTGAAGGTTGATGTGGACTGTACCTGTTTCCAGGAGCTCATTTACGATAGTCTCTGTGGTAGAGATCTACAGATTCCAGCTTGTCAGATTCCTTCTGAAATGACATGTACTATTTTTCTGAGTTCCTTATAATGAGCAAATAAACTACAGATGTATACACGTTCCATTTTTAGAGTCATTTATAAAGATGTAGTTGGACACTGTAGTTGGATATATTCTTTATTTCTTTTGACAGTTGATTATAAGACGTGTTTATAAAAGTACCAAAAGTGTTTTCCTATGTCTGGCTATTGCTAGCACTTGGACAAGAACACAGTCCAAGACCCCTTATGAATTTACTTTTTAAAATGATTTTGTTATTTTAATACATGCACATATATGTATGTGAGTGCATGTGTGCATGTGGTATGTGTTTGTGTGCCACTTATGCAGTCCCCATAGAGTTGAGAAGAAAGCATTGGATCCCCTAGAGCTGCAGTTATAGGTGGCTGTGAGCCACTTGACAGGGGTCCTGGGAACCTAACATAGGTCCTCAGGAAGAATTACATGCCTATTTAACCACTAAGCTATCTTACACACCCATGTGTTGCTAGCCTGGGTGAGTAGAATGAAATTAAAATACCAGAACACAATACCTCATTTGTTTTCACCCGGTGATTTATGCAAAGGCTGTTTTGAAACAATGACACCAATAACTAGAAAAAACTCAAAAAAGCATGCTACACCAACTAATTCCTAATCATTCTGGTTTGTATTTGCCTTGGAGATGCAGAATAAGGAAAGGAGAGTTGAAGGTGGAGCCAACAGTAGTAAGAAGTCCCTGGAGAAGAAAAGCACAGAGTCTGGGAGTCCTCCTGGGTATCACACCCAGCTTTTTGCTATGCCAACGGCTGTGACTGCATCGCTTCATAAGAAACACAGATTTCCATCCGTGCTCCCATCATTGGATTATCATTGGATTTCACAATCAGTGATGGTGAAGAGTGCCATGCCACAGGGTATAGTGACTACCCAGTGTTGGTGCTCTTGGGACCAGTCCTCTATTCCTCACGTCATGACTGTGCTTTGACTCCTATTGCCTTCTAGCTGGGTCTCAATTGTTTTATCAGAATTAACAGCCTAAATGTCCTCCTGGAGGACCTGTCCCTACTTACTTCACAAAGACCTTCTCTCCTTTTTATTCTGTTTCCTGCCTTGTTTTGCTAAATGCAATGCCTATCTTGAGTTAGTTTGTCATCCATCTACTCCTGCCTTAAAGTGTTGAGCAGTACCTCTGATGTGTCCACATCTAAAGAAGGCAGTGGGAGGTCTTTGACAGTCAGGTGAGATCCACCATGAATTAGATCTTTACCCTTCAGCTGAATCCTGTGAACTGAAATTCCCAGGAAAAGACAAAAAAATAACTGTGCCGGTGTTAAATACTTTAGAAAGTCTGAGTGACTTTAGTCTTTATGAGAGTTGGAATGTTCCAGCTCTAGAGCCAAATTATCTTTATCTTTACCTATTTATTAGGGTGAGGAGAAGTCTCAGTGGGTAAGGGCACTTATTACAGAAGTGTGAGCACCTAAGTTCAATGTCCATCACCCACATAAAAAGTTAACTGTGGCCAAGGTATGTGCTATAGCACCTGCACTGTTGGGGGTGGACAGAGGAGGGTCACTGGGCTTGCTGGTGGCCAGTGTAGCCAGAATGGCAAGTTCCAGGTTCAGAGAGAGTTCAGCGAGAATAAGGCAGGAGGATGACAGAGCAAGACATCCAGTGTCCTCTTGTGACCTCCACATGCTGTCATACAAATGTATATAACACATAGCAGAAAAAAAATAGTCACATATCGTTTACCTCTGTTTTTAACTAGGCATCCTTGTGACTAACAGACAAATTCCTTTTGGAATTTGTATAGACTCCTAGATTCCACAGGCCCAGTGCCTAAGAGTATCATCAGAGAGTACCTGAGGCCCGTAGCTGAGCCTTCCCCACTTTGCTCTAGCCAGCCCAGTATCCGCTAATGTGTTAAAATGTCTTCGTTAGGGTTTTACTGCTGTGAACAGACACCATGACCAAGGCAAATCTTACAGAAACAACATTTAATTGGGGCTAGCTTATAGGTTCAGAGCTTCAGTCCAGTATCATCAAGGTTGGAGTAGCATCCAGGCAGGCATGGTGCAGACAGAGCTGAGAGTTCTATATCTTCATCTGAAGGCTGCTAGCAGAATACTGACTTCCAGGTAGCTAGGACAAGGGTTTTATAGCCCACACCCACAGTGACACACCTACTCCAACAGGGCCACACCTTCTAATAGTGCCGCTCTCTGGGCTGAGCATACACAAACCATCACAAAGCACGCTGATTTTTTACTTTGTTGTATAAAACCTTCATGAAACCATTACTATACTAGAAAACCACATTTGGGGCAACTTAAATTCAACATGGTCCCTTGTATGTGGCTCCAGAATCAACAGTCTCCTGCCTCTTTTGAGATGAAAGCTACATTTGTAGTGGTCACAATTGTCCTCTTCTACCCCATAGGCATGAAAGCTTGTGGAGACTGTTACCTTTTCCACTTCATTGATGCAGTCCCAGTTTTGAAAGTTTTCTCTGTAGCTCTGTACCTGCCCATGTTTGGTAACTTCAGCCATGTACACAGATGGCAGCATACAGCGACCTTGTGGGAAGGTCTGTGCAAATGGTTTCTGGTGGCCACAAAGCATAGAGCAGAGAGCTC
Source organism: Grammomys surdaster (assembly GCF_004785775.1). Lineage (NCBI taxonomy): Eukaryota > Metazoa > Chordata > Mammalia > Rodentia > Muridae > Grammomys > Grammomys surdaster. The sequence goes on from NW_021604587.1 coordinate 3,349,655, forward strand.
CTGGCAGCAAGTCTCTGACCTGAGTGCTCATTGCAAGTCATGTAGAGATCTTCTTAGGAGTGTGGGCTCTGACTCAGGGTGGACCTGAGATGACGTATTTCTAACAAGGTCCTGAGATGCTGCTGCAGTTGCTGTTATAGGACCCTGTTTTGAGAATTGCTGTTCTGCGACATCCCCTGTATCTGAGAGCAGTCTCCTGATCTGGCTCTAAGATAGAAGTGCTACCATAATTTCTAATGGTCAGAGCATGGGCCCTGGCAACTCTAACAAACTGGACTCAGACACCTGTCTTCTATCTCCCAATTAAAGAAATAAGCTATGGTAAGAAGCAGAGAAAGATGTATTTATTGTGGCAACACTGGGAAATGGAAAAAATAAGGAAACTCTGTGACTTCACACATCCATCATCAGGTTATTGGCATGAGGTTTAGGTTTAAATAGAGGGCAAAAATTATGTGTAAATAAACAGTCCTAGGCACAGTGTGGCTCCCCCACTGCTGACCCACCATTGTTTTAGCTTCAGTCTGCCCTGCAAGCTGATCTAGTAAGTTGTTAGAATCATGTGAAATATCTCCTGGAACACAACTTCCTCCTTGGCTGGTACCAGGCCTCAGCTGGTCCTGTTTCCCAGCATAAGATTTCCAGAGAAATTTTGATTGCTGACGTGTACTGCTTCAGTAGTCTGATTGCTAAGGGGAGGAATGCAAGCATCTCTCTTGAGAGCATCCTCTCTCTTGTCAGGATGGCTACAGAAGCATGACCTTCTCTACACTTTGGAAGAGATTCCATGGTCTCTGTTGACCAAGTGGACCCCTCTATGTCTGTTTTCCACTGACCCTGTCCAGTGCTGTAGCCACAAATCATATGCACCTCTTTTTTAAACAATTCAAAGTAATTAAAGATAAACAAATTTAAAATTTCTTCCTCAGTTGCATGAGCCACATTTCAAGTGACCAATAATCATATGTATCCAGTGGTTGTCATATTGTATGGCAAAGCTACAGAATGTTCTCATTGCAGACAGCCCTTCTGGAAAGCACTTTGCTATAAGAATTCCCAAAATCAAAAGAGCATCTTCCTTCCTATTATCCCTCTCTTCATCCTTCCTTATCTTTCACCTTCCTTTCCTTACACCCGTACTAGAGACTCGTAAAACATTAAAGGCTATCATTGTTGTCCTTGGTTGCCTCGAAGTGGTTGAAGGAAAGTCCCTATTGCTGAAGATGCCATCCACTTCAGACACAGGACCCAAGAGGATCCAAGATATATCTGACCTGAAAGCCTTCCCCCGAGGACTAGCTTTCATGGTGGGTTGAAAGTTTCCAAGGGAGGGAGGCAACCAATTATCCTCCCCAGCTATGATGTTTATGAACTATAGCAATGACTAGCAGGGCCAGATATCCATAAGGATGAAATAGTGGCACACATACCTTGGTGATAACCAAACAGCTCTCTAATTGCACTTAGGACTACTCAAAAAGAGAGAAATCATTCCTGATACTAGAATCCTAGCCAACTACCCAGAGTAGCTTGAGCAGCCATGTTGATTTCATGGTGTAGCTTCTCTGACATGTCTAGAAGACACAATCTCACAGCAAACTTCCTTTTCTTCTGAATATTACAATTAGTTACCTAATATCAAATGGTCAGCTCTGAAAGCATACATATGAGTATTATTATATGGACTTAAAAGTATTTTATATATTTTAATAAAATTATATTTTATAAAATTTATATATATGAAAAATATAAAATGTTTAACAACAATTAAAAGGACAGAGGTCATGAATTTGAGAAGCATCAAGGAGACAAGTTACATGGGAAGGGCTAGAAGAAGGAAATGGCCGAGAGAAATGAAATAATTACATTTTAATTTTAAAAATTTAAAGACTGAACCTTTAAAATTTAGTGTTTTAAAATTTGAACAGATAGTAAGTAAAAGAAGTCTTCCCTATATATTTCTTAAGCACAGAGAGATCTTAGTTTTATTTCTGTTGTGATAAAATACTCAGATAAAAAGCAACTTAGTTGAGAAAAGGGTTTAGTTCATCTGATAATTCCAAGTCAATGTGTCATTGTGGAGAAGTCAAGGCAGTAACTTCAAAAAGTTAGTGGTATCATATCCACAGTTGCAAGCAGAGAGAAGTGAATGCATACAGTTTTGCTTGCTAGTTTTCTTGTGCTTAGCTCTATATCTCCACTCTTACACAATTCAGGACTTATACCTAAGGAATGGTGCCACCCACAATGGACTGGGTCTTCCTACCTCAATTTACTTAATTAAGACAATCTCCCAGAGACATCATCAAAGGCCAGCCCAATGTAAACAAGTCCTCATTGAGACTGTCTTCTCCGGTGATTCTGGGCTGTTATTTAAAGTGAATAACTATCATACCAGGCAAGCCAAGCTTCCTTTTGACAGTTCCTGTTTTGAAGGGCTCCTGATTCGCCACCTGCCCCATTTATAGGGTTCAAGTAGCAAAGGTAAAACATTTTTATGTTAATATGCTACTTACATCCACCAATGCCCTCAAAAACACTCCCACTGCTGAAAAGTAACTAGTGTTCAGGCCTGGAATCATAAAACCACTCAAACAGTAATTTGTGTCTCCAACTGGTCGCTTCTTGTATGTAGGTGATATACTAGGGCTGCTTGGGAAGTTCTGAATTCTCTATGCTTGATGCATACATTAAGAAAATACCTTTTGTGATCCAGACTTCTGGGTAAAATGGTAGTCTAGAAGCTGTCTCCATCGAACTCAATGCATCGAGTTAGAATAAGAAAAAACAAAGTCGATCCAAAGCCAGAGAGGAGAGCATCGGAAATTCAGAAAGGCAATGTCACCAGGATCTTACTTCAGCCACTCTTCAGCAACCTGGTCCTTGTGAGCTCTGCTGGAAGAACGCGTATGAGAAAGATGGTGGTATGAAAGGTGGATCAGAATCAAAAAGACACTTACATACAGAGTAAAGTGAAGCACAGGCAGTGAGGAGGACAATCGCCAAAGGACCTGAATATAGGTCACATTGTGAATGTAGGTCAGATTGTGCTCACCTGTATTTTAGGTATGCTTTATTACAGTTCTCAAGTCTCTCCAACAGACAAGATCTCCCTGAAGAATGGTTGCCTACCCAGGTGACTGACAGGCCCATGTGTACTGACTCCTCAAGGTGGGGACTATAGCATGCCTTTGTTTTAGTGCCAGAATGTCTTTGTCTAGAGTCTAGACTTTAGCCTGTAATCTTGTGATTCGCTGCTAGTTTAGAATGCCATGTCTGGACCCAGGGCCAAAAATATGACTCAGACTCCATTCTTTTGACCAGTAGAATCCTGCACTTTCAGTTCTTGGTTTTATAAGCTGTTGATTATGAGGGATGGGTCCATTCTCAATGATTCCCCAGCCTGCTGCTATCTAACTACTTACCTAATATGTTACCTGAAAAGAGCTGAGATCATGTGGTTATCCTTGGAAAGCCAGCGAAGTCCAAAATAGCTCTAGCCATGCTGCTCCAAGATGCAGGAGAGAGAAGTAGAAGCTCTTCCAAAATGCAAGCCAGGCAGCCCCGATGGAAGAACACTGAGAGTTCTACTTTCAGGACAAGCCTCACAGTTTTTATAAGCCTCAAGACGAGCTGTAGTTGGTGAGACAGTGATTTTCCTAGTGGGAAGTTAGTAACAGAGAGGATCCCTGTTCTCTCAGTTTAGAGATAAGAATAAAGGCAGGGTGCCATATTGAGAAGAAATCTAGTGTTTGAAACTGATCTATGCTGGGAGCCTGAACACAGGAACAAGTACTAGATAGGGTGCCTGAATTTGATTGAGCACAGCCCTGGAACATGAAGCAGCCCTGGGAGGCGTCTGGGAAGGATGGAAGAACAGTGTGGTTTGAATATGAAATGTCTCTCCCAGGTTCACTTGTTTGAATACTTTGTCCCCAGATGGTGAGGCTGTGTGGAAGGGTTGTAGCGCTTTGGGGATGTGGAGTTTCCATGGATGAAGTGGATCACAGGGGCAGGCCTTGAGGTTTTATAGCCAGGCCCCACCTGACCCTAGATGCAATGTGACTAACCAGCCTTCAGATTTTGCAGTCATGCCGTCCCTTCCAGGATGGAAGGCACCTCCTCAAATCATAGGCAAGAATAAGCACCTTGGGTTTTTTTTGTTTGGTTTTTACCTTGTTACTTGTTAGGCATTTTGTAACAGCAATAAGAGAAGTAACGCAGAGGGTCTGCGACTGATAAGCTAAAACCTGCAGGCAGGCAGCAGGAGAGAAAGCTAGCCCTGGCAGCCAGGGCGCAGAGCTAACCAATCTGAGAATAAGCCTGGAGTCTGATATTTCTTGTGTAGGTGATATCAGTAGATGGGTCAGTCTCTGTGGGGGGGTGGGGGGGTGGGAGTGTTGTTCATTGAGAACTCTAGAGCCCCAGGGGTATATTTGACCTCTACAGCTACATCCTTCTGGCAGGCAGATAAACACTGAGGAGGCCCTGAGGAGATGAAGATAGGTCCTCCACTTGTTCAGGTCTCAGCGTTGAGATTGTTTCTCACACTGTCTATGGAATTGGGAAACATGCTCCAGCTAGAACGTTAGTTACCCCGGATGGTATGAGCGGAAAGTCTAAGGGGGAACCTGCTGAGGCCACAGGGTGCAAAGCTCAGATAGCCAGCAGGGGCCTCTGATACACAAAGCAGGGAAACTGCTGAAGTGAGGACAGATCTGGCAGATCCTGGGCCCTTGTCAGACACAGGCTCAACGCTAAAGTAAGCCAGAGGAAGGACAAGCCCACATGTTTAACTGACACCCGGAGCCCCCAACAGATACCAGCAGCCTGCAGTTTGAGGGTATCCAAAAGGAAGCTGCTCCATCAGTTCATCTCCACCTCCCCCCCTTCACCCCCGGCCCTCTGCGCCCCATCCCTGTGGGGTTTTTTCATCTCTTAGAAAATTATTGCTATACTACTTATAGCAGCAGTTTTGTTTTTGTTAAAGTTTTGCATTCTTCTTCTTTCTTCTTTCTCTTCTTCTTCTTCTTCTTCTTCTTCTTCTTCTTCTTCTTCTTCTTC
>NW_021604587.1:3354728-3388613 GCF_004785775.1 Grammomys surdaster
TCTTCTTCTTCTTCTTCTTCTTCTTCTTCTTCTTCTTCTTCTTCTTCTTCTTCTTCTTCTTCTTTTTGTTTTTCAAAACAAGGTTTCTCTGTGGAGCCCTGGCTGTCCTAGAACTCACTCTGTAGACCAGGCTCGCCTCGAACTCAGAAATCCACCAGCCTCTTCCTCCGAAGTGCTGAGATTAAAGGCATGTGCCACCACCGCCCGGCAAAGTTTTGCATTCTTAAAGACATTCCCCTTCACACATTCATCTAAGTTTGGCATGTGTTATGATTTCATAGTGGGGCAATATTTTAAATTTTCTTTTCTTTCCTCATTGCCTCTATGCTTTTCCTTTTATCTCTCTAAAGAGCTCTGTATTTTAAAACATGCTTTATTTTTACCCCCCTTTTGATTTATCTCATTTTGTTGTTAAACCTTCTTATTGTTGAGAAGTCAGTTTTTTCCCCTTTCTGTCTCTTTATCTCTTCTTCCTTTCTAGTCCTCTCTTCAGCATCCTTTTCCACTATTCTTATGCTTTATTCCGGAACCATGCTTAGATGTGTTTTCCTTTTCCTGCACCCACTTCCTTTGTCTTATCTACTTACCGTTTCTACATTTATCCTGACAGGGACTCTCTACATGGGCCTGGCTGTCCTGGAACTCTCCATGTAGACCAGGCTGGCCTCAAACATACACAGATCTGCCTGCCTCTGCCTCCATGTGCCTGAATTAGAGGTGTGTGCCATTATACCCAGCCTGAATAATTTTAAACTTCATAACATAGTCTACATTAGTTTTCCTATTTTCTGGTTTATGTCCGTTGATGTATTAGATACCTCTTTATTCTGTGACAAAACATCATGATGAAGACAACTTGTAAACTAAAGCATATTAATTAGGCTTATGGTTTAGAGTCTATGATTGTGGAGCAAAGCTGAGAGCTCATGTCTTGATATGAAAGTAGGAAGAGAGAGAAGGAGTGGGAAGGAGGGAGAGCAAAGAGATGGGAGGGGAGAGGAGGGAAGAGAGCAAAGGAACACTGAGAAGAGCTCTAGTCTTTTGATTCCTCAAAGCCTGCCTGTGAGCATCTTGTGACACATCTGCCCTGGGAAGCACGCACAGTACAGCATGCTCCCTCGCCCTCAGCCAATTCTTCCAATTAATGATTGTTGGGGAAATCGGAACCAATGTAATTGGCTGTTGAGTTGCCCCCCCTTTCCTGTTTACTTCTGTGTATATAAGCTTGTGGCGCAGTTGGAAATACAGCATTTGGTCTCTTCCGTGTGACTCCGTGTCTTCTTTTTAATCCGCAGGCCCTTCTTTTTAATCTGCAGGGGAACTAGGTCAGCTATGCTGGTGTAGCTGACACCTGCCCCCAGGGACATAGTTCCTCCAAGGCCACACATTCTAATGTTTTCTAAACAGTTAACTGGGGACCAAGTACTCAAACACAGGATGGCTCCTACGAGGTCCATTTTCACTCAAACCACCACAATATGTTAGTATGGTCACAATATGGTCATATGTTAGTATGCTCTAAAGGATTCAGTGTGTTTCTTTCTTTGTGTGAGTAAGTTCAACGTTGCTGTTGTAACTTTGTACTCAGTGACCCTAGGATTGGGGATGTAAAAATAGGCTGCTCAAGGAGAAATTCCTCAAATAAAGCCATAAGAGACATTCAAACCAACAAGTGTACAGATTGCATCCCAGAGACACAAGAAATATGAAATGCCAAGGCCCTGTAGCATCTATAAAAGGCCAGAATTTTTTAGCTACTAAGTTCAAAGATTCCCACTGCAGAAGGAAAAATGTAAGAGAGGAAACTGATGCAGCCACCGTGGGCCTCAGCTAGGGCTTCTTCCAAAAACTGAAAATAGAATTACCTATGACCCAACTACAGTTCTTTGGTTTATACTCTAAGAACTCAAAGTCAACAAACCACAGAGACACTTGTATACCCAGGTTACCGCTGTTCTAGCCTCAAAGCCAATGAACAGAAGCAGCCCAGATGTCTATCAAAAAAACTTGATAAAACGAAGTATACATACACAGTGACATTTTCTTTAGACGTTAAGAAAACTGAAATCACAACACATGTGGGGAAATGGATAAAACTGGAGAAAGTATGTTAAGTAAAATAAACCGGACTCAGACAGGTAAATACAGTTCTCATATGCAGACTCTAGATTTAGATCTCTCTCTCTCTCTCTCTCTCTCTCTCTCTCTCTCTCTCTGTGTGTGTGTGTGTGTGTGTGTGTGTGAGAGAGAGAGAGAGAGAGAGAGAGCGCTATCAAGTCAGAAAGGAGACTGTGAGAGGTGAGATAGAGATCTTTAGGATGGGGATTAAAAAATGAGAAAGCGTACGGAATACCTGTGACCCGAAAGCAGACGGGGCGGGGGGGGGGCAGGTATTTGGAAGGAAGGAAAGGACCCCAAGAAGGAATGCAGACAGGAAGTAATGGGAAGGGATGGATAGGAAAAAGTCTAATGATGCATATGCCTGAAAGTGTTACAACAAAATTTATTACTTTGTATGCTAATTTAAAAAATCCTTTAAATGGAGGCCCAGTGGCTCACACTTTTAATCTTAGCATTTGGGATGTGAGTTTCAGGGCAGCCAGAGCTACATAACAGAGAGACCCTGCCTCAATACAAAACAAACAAACAAACAAAACAAAAACCTCTTCTAAATGAGAAAAATATTTTATAAAAAAAAAAAGCAAAACTTTCTGATTTCTATTTTTTGTTTCTATAACTGCATGCAGAAAATAGAGATGGGACAAAAGAACTCTTTAGAAACAGTAATTGCCATGCCCCCTAAAAAAAAACCCCAAAACCAAAGACACAAACAAACAAACAAACAAAACAATACCCTTATGCTAGGGGCTGGGGTGGGGGTGGATGTTGCTAAAACCCCTCTCCTGGTGAAGACAGAAGACTTATCTCTCCTCCCAAGCTTCCAACCATAAAGCGAGGTGAGTCCACCAAAGGTCACTCCAGGAACCAATGACTATATTGGGCTAGCTTTCAGAACTAGGGGAGGGTTGGTTACTTACAGGGGTGTGAGTACTTCTCCAACCAGCTTGATCTGAAAAGCCTCATCCCAAGTAAGGGCTTTTTAGAACCTGCCTAGCCCTAGTTCTAGCCTTCCCCAGCCTCTATAATCTCCACACCTACCAAAGCCACGTGCAGTGGTGACCGATAAGGGCAGCTGGATTCTAAGGCGAGGGGCTCCTGCCTTACTCCACTGTTCTATGTGGGGCAGGGCAGGGCAGGGCAGGGCAGGGCAGGGCAGGGTGGAGGTGGAGTCAGTCAACAAACCGTGCTGGGATGACTCTTTGCAAAGAAGGTGGTGCCACTGAATTCCCACAGATGTTGGCTGCTTGGCTCTGGGACAGTCATTTAAAGCAAGGCATTTGACCTCTGAAGTCATATGTCAATGATATCCAGAAAGTAGAAATACATCCTGGCAGAGGTACTTAGAGGTGGGGCTTTTTGAGATTAGCATTTGATAAAGCCATGCTGGCAGAGTGCTAGGGTGATAATCTATGCTGCCTTGAGATATGCATAAAAAGAAAACCATTGCCTGATGCAAACTCAATACCTTGAACTCCCAAATAATCAGCCAAAATAAACCTCCAAAAGAAATGTCCAAGAAATATCCAGTTTCCATCGGCTTGAATGACTTTCTATGCTTTGTGTCTTAGTTACTTTTGTATTGCTGTGAAGAGATACCTCAACCAAGACAATTTAATAAAAGAAACCATTTAATTGGGGGGTTTGCTTACAGTTTCAGAGGGTAAGTCATGACTGTCATGTCATTGTGACAGACCCCCAGACCTTACCACAACTGACTCCATGATGGAAGTACCATTTAGGTCATAAAACTCAGCACATACACAGCCTATCAAAGTGAAAACAAAGTCCTAATCCATCAAAGTCCATAGTTATGGGAAAGTCTCTAAATATACTAACCTTGTTTTTTTGGCTTCTGTAGTTCCACTTCTAGCTGACTGTTCTTGTTAACTAAAGTATGTTAGTCCATGATCCAGGTTTTGTGCTTAAAATATCACCCTGAGAAAGGCTCGGTGCTACACCCAGTGTAGTTGCCAGCCAGCTAATAAAGAGTTTATACTGGTTTAAACTTGTATCCAAGCAGTCTTCTCAGGTGGATACCCCACTACAACATTGAGCGTGGCAGCAGGCAAGTAGGCATGGCACTGAAACAGCAGCTGACAGCTTACATGTTAAGGCAACAACAAGGAAAATAATAAAAGAGTGACTCACTGGAAATGGCATAGATTTTCTTTTAAACCCCAAAGCTAACCCTGACTGTCTGCCTCCATCGAGGCCTCACCTCCAAATCCTTCCTAAACACTTTCACCAGCTGTAGACCAAGCATTCAAATCTATGAGCCTATGGGGGCCATTTTCATTCAAACCACTGCACCTGGTAAGTGTGGATAGATCTTCTAAATTGTCTTCCTCTCATTGCTGTTTACCCATCAGGCCAGGCCAGTGCAAGCATATGTGTATTTAAAAACTGGGAGCTCATTATGAATCTATTGACAATATATTTTGAGAATATTCTATAGATTTTATTGCCAATGAGTGGGTTTTCTTTACAAGAAGAAGAAAACTCGCTGACCTTAGCGTCATTGCTGTCCTTCAGGCCTGACTTTGCCTAGAGAGAACATGGATGCATAACTGATAGATGGATAGCCACTTCCTCAGTCACAAGCCTTTCCTGGCTGTTATAAAAAACAGCCACGTTAGCCAGTTTTGCATTGGTATAGCTTCCAATTTCATCTTTGCATTATATCAAAACTACTGAACTTTTAGTGTTATAAAAAACAAAACCAAAAACAATTCAGACGTTTTGGTAGTCATGAGACAAGAGAGGAACCTTAGGAAAACAAAAAACCTAAGGCAGGTATGGTGGTACATGCCTTTAACCCCAGGACTTCTGAGTCTGAGGCAGGAGATTCAGCATAGACTACAATGAGGCCTGTATTAAAAGAGGACCCATTTCCCCTAAACAAAAAGTATAGCAACCAGGATCGCACTACCATCACCACTGTGACAACCACCGCATTCATCATCACCACTATCACCGTCACACATCACCACCAAACGGCAAGCTCTAAAAAGGATTCTGCTAATTTTTCTTCTCTGTATATAATAACCATTTAAATACTCTTGTCCCTGACCTGACTTCCCTAGTCTGGGGAAATTAAGCAGATAAGGGAGTCCTGAACTCCTTTATGCCAGTGTGGCTCATGAGATTCATCACAGGTGGTTGGCTGCCTCTTCGAACCATCAGATCTACAGGAAATCTCAACACATGGTTGGCTGAGAGCTACTTGTCATGGTGTGACCCCTGTGGACTCTGTTAGCCCTGGCAGTCCCTGCCTCCTATTTATCTTCCCATCTATTTTCTAGAAGATAGTCTCCTTGGAGTTCTGTTCTTCCCCTGTAGGCCCTTAACTCATAAACATGATCTTAGAAAGGATACATGCATCTGTAGCTATTGCCAAGCAATAAGCATATACCTATGTCTCCTTTATAATGAATAGATTTAGGCCTAGGGAGTCTGCAGAATGCCTCCCTAGATTGCCTGAGGCCTAGGTTCAACTGCTAGCACCAGAAAAAACAACTGATTATTTTGACCCTGGAACTGTTAAATTTATTCCTAAGAATGACATGAGAGTAAGATCTTGCAATACGTTAGCAAATCCAACAATAATAAAGATGAATTCCAGGCACAGAGGAAGCAAACAATAATTTGTTATTCTCTTACATCAAAACTCATGGAAGCCTCACTGTCTTCATACATTTTTAATTTCTGGATAGAAACCACCATCCTCTCTCTTGTCAAATAGAACATTTGAATAGGCAGTAACCACATGGTCTAAGGCCTTCATTTGGATGGTAGGAGGACAGGTCAGGATTCCTTCCTTTAGTTGATAGCCCACTGACTCTTTTGAATTAAGGCTGTAAAGGAGGGGACTTATGGCCATGAAGGCTTCATCTAGAGTTGAAAGTTATGGTAGAAATGGTCTTTGTTTTTATTTAATGCACATCATAGAATCTGTGTGAACTGCAAACCTACCTATCCCTGTTTTGAGGTATCAAAGAATGAGTTATCGCCGGGCGGTGGTGGCGCACGCCTTTAATCCCAGCACTTGGGAGGCAGAGGCAGGCGGATTTCTGAGTTCGAGGCCAGCCTGGTCTACCGAGTGAGTTCCAGGACAGCCAGGGCTACACAGAGAAACCCTGTCTCGAAAAACCAAAAAAAAAAAAAAAAGAGTTATCAATTTGGGTAAGAAGAAACCTTGAAAAACTTACCTGCAGCAAGTTGGGGAGATGGCTCAGTAGTTCAAGGCCTTTCAGTGCAAACAACATGTGTGAGGACCAGAACTTGGACCCCCAGAACCCATGTAAATGCTAGGTGGACACAGGACCCTGTCGGTAATTCCAGCACTTAGAAGGCAGCCATCAATGATCCTTGGATCAAGTTGGTTACCTATTCTAGTTCTATCAGTGAACCCTGGGTTTAATTGAGATACCCTGCTTCAATGAATATGACGAGAGCACTCAAAGACCCAATGTCAGAACTCTACAGTCACATGTATAACATGCACACCCACCTGCACACACATGTGAGACCCTCACAAACATGAATACACTCATGCATATACCATATACACATAAACATAGAAAAAAGAAATCCATTTGTGTTAGTTACTTCTACCATTGTAATAAAAATAGCAAAGGCAACATAAGGGATGGGCTCGCAATTCAAGACTGTGACCTACTGCAGAAGGGAGGTGAAGGTGGCAGAAGTTTGAAGCATCTGGTCACATTGCTTCCACAGTCAGGAAGAAGAGAGCAAAGAATACTTATTCTCAGCTATCTTCCTCCTTTTTTTTTTTTTTTTTTTTTTTAACAGTCCAGGGTCAACTCAAGCCTAGGATTGGAGCAGCCTTCTGTCCTTTAGGGTAGATCTTCTCATCTTAAGTAATTTCATCAAGATAATCCCTCACAGACATATCCAGAGGCCAAACATAATCTAAATAATCCTCCACAGGTGTATTTGGAGACTTGCTTCCTAATGTTCCATAACAGAATTCCCCCAAGATTGAAACACTCCACCTGAAGGGACTGCTCCTTAAGACAGGATGTAAACAACTCCAAATAGCTTCAGGAAGTCCCTAAAACTAACCAGATTCACTAGACCTTTCCCTCTCCAAGAGTATAGAAGCAGTAAAGACTGCTGAGAGTCACTCTCAAACAAGACAGGCTGCAAAGAAGGCACCCAGACAAGCCCAGCCACCTGGAAGAAGCAGAGACTAGCCAAGATTTCCAGAACACTCTCAGACAAGCTGAATTTCCTGGGAGAGGTCAAGATCGACTGATCCACCAGAAAGAGGCCCTCTCCAACCTGTTGAGCTGCTTGCATGTTGTTCAGTGGGCTCCACGTTTCCAGCTTTTGTGAGATGTCACCAATGCCTTTGGTAATACAGTCATCTTTGAGTCATTTCTGTTCCTATAAGTTAACTCCTCACTTATATTCCTGTACTTAACCTCAATAAAACTCACAGGTTCACCACGCTGGATTTTGTTGATATCTGTACTTTGGTCTGTTGTCAGTTCCCCATCTGGTGTGAGTAGATGTTTGCTCACATCTTCCCCAGCAATAGTGTCACACAACATCTAGGTAAGCCCAGAGCCTGTCAAGACAACAGTCAACACTAATCATCACACCACCTCTGACCATTTCTAAGCCGATACAAGGGAGAAATCAAGTGATATTGTTTGTGTCACAGGAGAATCAGGACAGTGATTGGTGTGAAACAAAGGGGAAACCATAGACTCTTTGGGACCTCATTACTTCCTGGACTACTGTCTCAGTAAGTTTTCATTGTCAACTTGACACAGCCTAGAGTTAGTTACCTGAGAGGAGAGGCCTCAACTGAGTACTTTTCTCTATCAGTCTGCAGGCAGGCTGTGGAGCATTTTCTTGATTGCTGATTGGTGTGGAAGGGTCGAGTCCTCTGTGGATGGTGTCCTCCCTAGGCAGATGGGCCTGTGTTGTATAAGAAAGATAGCTGAGCAAGCCAAGTGAAGCAAGCCAGTGAGCATCATTTGTCCGCTATCTCTGTTTCACTTCCTGCCTCCAGTTGAGCTTTCTTGCCTTGAGTTCCTGTCTTGCGTTTCCTAGATGACGACTATAAAGTATAAGATGAAATAAATCTTCCCCAAGTTGCTTTGATCATGTCATTTATCACAGCAACAGAAAGCAAACTGGGACAATGTTTGTAGGGGCCCAAATACTGTGGGTGGCACCACCCCTACTTAAGTGGTTCTGGGATATATCAGAAAGCTAGCTAAGCATGAATCTGGGGTGAGTCTGTAACAGCATTCCTCCATGGTTTTCTGGATGTGAATTTCCCCACTGGAGTAACGCTGTGTGGAATAGCACTCTTGCCTTCAGGCTTCTTCCCTTGACTTTCTGCCTTGATTTCCCTTGATGATGGACTATGACCCTGGAAGCATGAGCCAGATAAATTATTTGCTTCCCAAAATTGCTTTTGGTCAGATTTGTTACCACAGCAAGAGAAAGCAAACTCAAACAACTACCTGCTGATGGCCAGTAATCCTAGGAGCAACAGGCTGCATGGTTTGTAGCTTATACAGATGATGGGCAGGGGCAATCTGACCATTCATCCTATGAGGCTGGTTTGGCCCAGAAATTACACACATCAGTTGTGGAACTTTCTATGTAGCGAGTCAACCCATGTTAAAACACCAAGAGGACATAAGAACTTTCTAGAAAAAAATACAGTTGCAGCTTGGGAGCTGTATTTAGTTCCCTTTGAGAGTAAATGCAAGTAATTTGGGTATCACGTTCATCCAAGGCACACTGAGTTCTAGTGCCTCTAAGTTACTGATTTGCATATGTCTTAGAAATGAATAGATTTCCTGGCCTAGATCTCAAATTTTTGTTTCTTCCAGATCCTTGGTTTCCTCCTGAGAAGTGTTTTAGTGTTTAGTTGGCTGATTAAATTCTGTCAGAAGTATAAAGAGGGTTTTAAAAATAGGAAGGAGTACCTTAAATTCTATTATGTGGTGACACAGGCAGGTCTCAACAGCTCACAGTGCTATCACAGGAACACATTCCAGCCTAGAGATGCCACCTCCAGGGAGAGAGCTTCTTAGAGCGTGGAGCCATTGGGGGTGATGGAATATCGTCTCATGCCTGTGGGCTGGTGTGGACCACAAATGGTGTTCTACCTTTGAAGGGGAAGGCCTCATTCTTCCTCCTTGCACAGCCCACCCTGGATTATGCTTATTTAAATCCACTTCCTGACTAAAAGGAATATTTTCAGTGGGCCTATAAAATGTGCTTTTATGGCGTTATGTGGAGACGCAGTATGTCCTTTGAGCCTTGTGGATTAGTCAAGAGCCCATGTCTGAGGAGAGTGATTTCCACAGGCATGCACCCTGTGTGTCTGTATCTTCCTTGGGAGCTCTGCTCATTTAACACTTGGAAGTCACCATCTGAGCCCAGAAGCTGTGTAGATGTATGGTTGGGTGCAACCTAGATGCTGCAGCAGCATCAAATCTGCTCTTGTGTTTCAGACAAGAACACAAAGGAGCATGTACAAGTATCTAATACACTTACTAGTCCATTCTGGGACAAGCTTTTCATTACCTTTTCTGAGACATGACATCTTTGCTAGATAAATTTAAATCAAAGTAACACATTCAGTGCCAGGCATGGTGATGCCTGCCTATAACCTCAGAACTTAAGGAATAGAGGCAGGAGAATTACAAGTTGGAGGCTAGCTTGAACCACATAGCCAGACCTTATATCAAAACCCAAAAGCTGGGGAGATACCTCAGAGATAGAATGCTTGCACAACAGGTTAGAGGTCATGTGTTTGATTCCTGAGGATTGCAAGAAGCACACAAAAACATTAAAAAAAAAACAAAAACAAAAACATAAACCAAAACAAACTCAAACCCAGAAAATAGCATATTTATATTGGTAATCTAGCTATCCATGATCATAATGTACAAATACAAAATACAGATTCCTGAGAATCCATAAACATAACGTACAAATACAGGAAAATAATTTTCCTGTATTCTGTTTCTTTCCCTTGTCATTTGTGACTAACATCTTTTCATCTTGAATGACCTTGACGGTCTCCATCCAGAATGGTGGTTTTATCTTCTTCTTAAGCCATTTTCTTTGATCTAGGTGGAAGATTAAACAGTATAGTTAATGAAGAGCTGGATGCATGGGTTCTTGTCTACTTTCAGCCACTGATATACCTTAGTGGAAGCAGAAGGAAAAGATAATATTGAAATGGTGAAAATACAACACATCCATCTCTGTGCATGTTTTCTGACACACTAATGATAGTCTTGGGGCTGGGGTAAGACAAATGTGCCATGATGGCCCACACTAGTTAGGGCAGTAACTCTCAAAGTGGGTTCTATCCCAATAGCGATAAGTATCTGGGAGTTGTGAGAAATGAGAATTCTTGAGTTATTCACAAGCCTGCTGAAATGTTTATTTAGTAAGTCTTCAGGCAGTTCTGTAGTGTGTTAAAGGCTTGAAAACACCAATATAGACAACACAGTGGACAAATGCAGGCAAACCGAGCTTTTTTTTTTATAATAGATGGAAATTGTATAGACTAAAGAACTGGATGGTGACTACTTGTGATGACAACAGGAATTAGAAGGTGGGGCTGACATAAGAGAGACCCATATCTAGGAGAAAAAGGACATTTTAAGTCTGAGGCATGAAGCAATTTGGTCCACACCCACTGCGGTGAGAGCAGGGCAGACCAAGAAGTACAGTTTTCTCAGTTCATGACTCAAGAATTCTCCCTCCTCCTTCATGGCAGGGAGGTGGAGTGCCTACCCTATCTTAAGAAAGAGAGGCACTGAAGGGTGCTTTGATTGTTTTTTTCTAAAATAAGTACAAAATATCAATTTTAGGCAAAAGCATTTTCATACAGAAGTGCACTCATTTTCAGGATGACCAATAGGTACAGGCCAGATGTAGCCAAAAGCGCCTGCAGAGACTCTGAAATTTCTCATATTTCGTATTGCTCCGAGATCTGTGTGTGGGTTTGCCAGAACTCTGAGGCCATTTGTTCTAACAATTTAGATGCTGCAGCAGCATCAAATCAGCTTTAGCTAAGCAGAATAAACTGTCACTTAAAAGGAAACAAACAAACAAAACAAAACAGAAACAAAAAGTCTCAAGTCTCCTAGGCTGGCATCAAATTTATTATAGCTGAGGATGACTTAGAACTCTTAACCCTCTCGCCTCTACTTCCGAAGCTATAGCGTTACAGGCTTGTATCATCATGCCTAGCTTAAGAAAAATGAATTTAATGTATCTGCAGATGTATATGTTTATGCAAATTAGGTAGAAAAAAAATCACTCAGTGGCTTGCCAAATTATAATTTAAATTTTCCCCCATTCTCGCTGCTACAAAAACACAAGCCAAAAATAAAACAAAATGGGAATAAATACTGTGTTTAAAACTTCTAGCACTTGGTAAGAATGTTTGCTATACTGAGGTTGAGTATAACTACTGAAATGACTGAGGTGACTGAGCGATTTATTAAGGATATAATTACTAGATATTACCCTGATCATAACATTTCACCTGAAAAATGTTGGTTGAATTTCTTCTCCTTTGCTCTATGTTCAGAAGCTAAGTAAAAAGTGCATTGTGAAATCAATTCTGGTCATGGCATAATTTATCCTGTGCACTGCTGGCCTCCTGTCTGCACCAGTTTGGCTCCTGGTCTTTTAAATATCATGGTAGTGCCCACATCTTTCAATGATATTCAGTAAATACAGTTTTTCTTTTTTACTTATCAGAAACAAGTTTACTTAATTTTTCTTCATTCCTGTAGTCTTATGAAAATAGACAGTTTGATATTTCAATAATTAAAAAACATCTATTGGACAGTTTTGGTATTAGGCAGGCTCCCCCTCCTCTGTGTTTTGTGTGTGTTGTGTGTATGTGTATGTATATGTTTATGTGTATGTGTGTTTGTGTGCATATTTATAGTTGTGTCAGCATGAAACTTAAATCCAATATGGAAGTGAACTAACTCTTACAAAAATACTTGACTGAGATGGGTTGGAACCACTTTTGGAGCATGCTATTAATCAGATAACCATCCCATTTTGAAAAGGTGAAAATAAAAACATCTTGTTCACTATCAGTTTCCTGCCTCTACTTTTTTCCACCAACTGAATGTTTGCATGAACAATTTGGGTGGCTTTCAGGCCACTCCACTGATGATCAGTAACTAGAACTAGATATTGTTTCTAGTTCATGCCAAGACTCAAAAACTGACCAGACTTTACTGATATTGTCAGTTACTATCTTTTTTTAAATGTTTATATTTTTTTCTTTGAGACTTGAGTGCTTAAAATCAGTTCCAACTTACTGTTTGAGATATATGAGTCTCAGATTCCTAGTGTGTAAAATTATGACTGTGTATTATCAATGCCTTCAGCAAAATGCTTTCAGGAACGTCCACCCAACACCTTTATTCCACCCTCATCATCACATCTCTCCTCCGCTTTGGGCATGCGCATGCGTACTGAGTCTTTCCTTATTACTCTCCACCTTATCCTTTGAGACAGTATCTCTCACTGATCTGGAAGCTTGTTGACTACTTAGACCTGCTGGCCAGGCCAGCAAGGTCTGAGGATCCACAGGTCTTTGCCCCTCTAGCCCTGGAGTCATCACACACGCTGCCACACCTGGCTTGTCTTTTTGTCATGTGCATGCTGGAGATTCAAACTCAGGTCTTTCTGCTTGTGCATCTGAGCCATCTCCCCAGCCATATCATTACACCTTTTTTGAAGGTAAAGATAAAACATGCATGTACCAAAGTGTATATCCTCCTGGAGGTAGGGCTAGCATTTTCCTTATGATAGGGCAGACGCCATATTTTCCAGCATGACTAGAGTGGTCTCCTATTTGGCCTCAGATGCACCAAGGGGCCACATAGGAAACTGTTCTAATGAAGGCAGGCATGCTGGCAGTGACCATATACAAACGGAGGCCAGACTGGGAAGGAAAGGCAGACTGGGAAGGAAAGGCAGGCGTCTTCAGGCACCTCCTTATGGGGCCAGGCGGGATGTGTTCACGAGGGTGCACAGGTCCTAGCATGCACCTTTCTTTCCTTCTTTGGTAGAGACCATGAGACAACAGCCTCCACAGTTACTAGAACCAGTCATGCCAGAGCACTGTAGTGAGGGGCTCTGTTGGAACTGTTGACGGCGTGAAGTGTTAGGAATCAAAAAGAAGCCCTCTCTTCAATCTTTTTCTGCCACCTGAGACTCTCTCAAGCAGCAGTGCTGTCAGGAATGTGAAAATAGTTAAGATCAGCAATTTTGCCTCACAGGACAGTGGACTCGTTGGAAACCAAACTCTCAATGGACAGCGCAAGAAATTATTGTGCATGGTTGGAATCCAGGCAGGAATATGCTAAATTCTCATTTCAGAGTTCCTGGATTGGCAGTCCTCATGGCTTCCCTCATGGGAAGTAGCTCAGCCTAGGAAGGATGGGAGGATGGGTGGAAGGGTGGATGGGTTCTCCCCCCTCTCGTTTTGATTCAGGATCTCATTATATTGCTTAGGCTAGCCTGGAACTTACTTGGTAGTTCCGACTAGCCTTGATCTCTGCCTTCTCAATTGCCACCCAAGCTCTGGGATTACCGCTGTGAGACACAGTACCACGGGTTTATCTGGGGATTTTTGCTTTGAGACATTGAGAACTGAACTGTGATTTCTAAAAATTTTCAGATGATGTGTGTTTTTGAATCAAGTTTCTGTGGGCTGGGGATGTAGTTCAGTGTGCTGGCCTACCACGCAGTGCCCTGGATTTCATCATCAGCACTGTAGAAGAGATAGATAAGATGAAGTAAAGCTGACTGATCACGTGTCTTTTGTTGATGATATGGAAAACTAAGTAACATCTTCAATACCAACAGGCATAATAGAATAGTCTAACCCATATCCAAAGTGTATTTGTGAGACACAGGATTATGGTAGCCAGACGTCTTCAGATGTAAATACAAAAAACAAAGCCAGGTATCTTCTATATTCCTACCATGGGAATACACATTTTAAGCAGTTAAGTTGTTGCTATGATTCAAAAGCCATTTTTCTTCCAGTTCCTATATAAGTTGTGCTGATTTTCAGGCACAATTGGCAGATCCTTTGGATCAGAATGTGGCTTGTAACTGTGTGTTATGGTCTCTTTTGAGGAACTGGCTTTGCAGGAGATACATGCTGCTTGCTTTTTTGAGGTGGAGTCTCACTGTGTAGCCCTTGAATTCAGATCATCCTGCCTTAGTTCCCTGAGAGCTAGGATTCCAGACAGCATGCCAACTCAGAAAGGTCTTAATTTTCATGATTGAAACCTTCTAACATCAGGATTGAGAACTTGGGACCTGTTAAACACATCAGGACTCTGGTGATCTTCCTTTTACACCCAGCAACAAGAAGGGATCCGGAACACAATTTCACATGTCCTCTACCACAGATAGAATTCTAGAATTCTGTGACATGACACAGACTCAGAATCCCTTCAAACTTTACCTGGACCCACTATTTGCCAGTTCATACCTGTTACTTCCTAGACACACCAGTCTTGCAGCTAAGTCCGGCCAGAAGTAGAGGCTACACTTACCCAGCCCCATAGCATTTATAGTCACTTACCTTCTGTATGCTCCCCTGTTATAAAACAATGCCAGTCTAGCTGAGAAAGCAACACACTGTGTTTGAGGGAGGATACGGAACAGAGAAGTTTATTTTACACCATTCGTCCAAGAAAACAATCGCCATAAACCAGTGCAAAATGTGCAGCCAAATCAGTAAGTGTGTCTTAGCTCTGAGAGCCCAAATTAGTGATTTCCACTCCTGGTCCTTGGTTGATGCTGCCCCTTGGCTTGCAGCTCAGACAGAAACATTCAACCAGTCTGTAGCAGGTTATTATTATTATTTTTTTTTTTACAATTCAAACCAGGATGTGTACAAGGGACTGGGAAACCATACCGACTGGATGATAAGTGATCAGTGCTTAACGTAAATACAAGGGAGAACACGGGCGGGCAAGAATCCACAGTTTCAATAAATACAAGTGTAACAAGCATGGGTGTATCTCAACTTGGTGGAGTTATTCTGCATAATAATTCAGCATCATAGAAAATCTAGCAGGGCGGTTGAGCAGTGATTGGCGAAATGTTCACAATAACTTGTGCCCTTGAGCCAGTCTGAGGTGAACCCATTCTGTGGTTTTCAATGCAGCAGTTCTCTGCTTCCTCCCTCCCTGGCCATCCCTCCGGGAGGGGAGGGGTGAAACTGGCTAGCTTGTTGGTGGCATCCTGTGAGGAAGGATGTTTGCTCAAGAGCCAGCTGTCAGGGTCCAGTGTACTCGATACCAAGTGGCAAATTGGGACTTTATTGACGACATCTGTGCAAAATGTGCTTCTCCTCATTTTCCAAGAAACCAGTGTCTGTAACTTCTGTCCAGAGCACAGTGATGGCCTCTGGGGTCACTCCCTGTCACCACAAATGCCAAGCAACAAGAGCACATTTCAAGGACTCACACGCTGGGGAAGTGTCTGTCGTTGACTGCCTGGTGCCTGGTGTCCTTATGGACAGTTAGCCAGGGCCTCCCTGTCAAAGGCCTTAGGCAGGTGAGAACTATTGCTTGAAAAACCAGAAAGAACCTAGTGGGAGAGAGATGGTCATATTGAACATGTGTGAAGCAGGCTTCTTTCTCTAACACCTTACACCCCCCCACCCCCAGGTGAAGCCTTCAGGACTTCAGTGATGTGTCCTTGGGCAGAAAAATGTCATGTCATGCATTTGTTCCTGGTGGTCTTGCTCAGTGGTTTCCCAACTAATTATTAAATTCCCATCGTGCCTGGGATTTACCCCCAGGAGACACTCAGTACAATCTGTGGATCAGCTATTAAGCCAGAGCCGAGTGAGAGAAGACACGAGGGGATTTCTCTGTCTCTGAAAGAAAAGTTAAGAAACAAAAGAGCCCCCTCAAATTAAACGATTTCCCAAGCCCAGTAACCTAGGACTCACTCCCAAACAAAACAAACCCAACACTTCCTGCCATCAGTGGACCTCTCCTGTTTCCTCAAAGTCTCTGGTCATAAATTAGGGTATCTTCTGTGAAATAACTTAAAAAAAGGAGGAGGGACTGGAGTAAGTTGTGCCTGGCTTGGGCCAGTTAGCAGCCAGTTTTGTTCTAGAATCTCAGTCACTGTTCAAAAATGGAGCTTGAAAATTCATGTGGATGTTGGACGTCTTCACACGGAAGAGGAGACAGGAGTGGTGTGGGCAGGTGAGAGGGGCCGGCTGGGAGGTAGGACCACAGAAGTTGGGGAGCAAAGGAGGTGGCAGGGAGAGCCTAGGCCACCAGGACAGGAGCGGAGGCCTGTGGACAGCACGGGAGAGACGGACGCCTCGGCTGTTGAGGGGCAGCCTGACTCCTGACTCGGGTGCAGCCAGGTCTCGTATTGCACAGAAAAGAAGGATCTGGGCCTCGGCAGGTGGCCTGGCCAATCATTAGTCCCCACACATGGGCAAGTTCACAAAGGTGAACACGTTGAACTCCGTCATGATGGAGAAGCAGAGGAACACGCCGTACAGGAAGAGGCATCCGCAGCCCAGCTTCTTGTCCAGCTGCCACTTGTTCAGGTGAACACCAAACACCTGTAACATACAGACTAGGTCAGAGGGTGCCTGCAGGGTGGCATGGGGGAGGGCTGTTGGGGGATGGGTCTGAGCCTGCAACATCCCTGGGAAGTAGGAACATTAAAGAGAGGAAGCTAGAACTTGTAGGCGGTGGTCATCATGTTAAGAAAATTGACAGGTCCAAAACCTCAGAGTAGCCTAGGTTCCTTCCTGGACTCCAGCCCCATAGTCCTCTGTGTGTGGGACTCGGGATCAGCCTCTTTCATCTTTCTAAGCCCTAGCTAATGTCTGAGGACAACTTCTATATCCCTAAGTTTTCCCTAGCCAATTCTCTACTATCTATGAATCTCTTCCCATTTCCGTGAATGGAGGTGAGGAAGTTGTCCACAAACTCCTGCTTCCAAATAATTATTTCTTTCCTCCCCCCAAACCAACTGGTGTGGTTGCTGTCCATTGCGCTAACCTGATCACCTCCAATCTCTCTAGTTTTGTGTCCTGGCTCATCCTTAGAGTCTGCCATTGTACACTTGCTGTCACCACAGTGATTTCAGCACCCTCACAGAGGATCTTTACAACACTCAGTCTCTGAGGTTCTTGCATTCTGCAGCAGTCACCTACTGATGACTGAGTTCTCTGCTGCGCCTGTTAGCCACATGTGGCTATATTCATCTATATTAACATTTAGATGAACTAAGATACAAGATGCACCCTCTCGGTTGCATTGGCTTCATGTTAGGTGGTTAATGCTGCACATCCGTTGTGATCCTGTGGTACACGTACAGCTGTTTCATTTGGGACAGTGTCATAACCTTGACCCTGTTACTACCAGTAGCAGAAACACCTAATACCTTGCTGTCAACATTCCTATATTCTTTCCGTTCTGTCTTATTTCCATAGGTACCCAACTTCCACAACTTTGCATACCTCTAGGACCAAAATGTTTGGGCACAGTCAGTGTGGTGGTTTGAATAAAAATGGCTCCCAAAGGCTCATGTATTTGAACACTTGGTCCTCAGTTGGTAGGACTCTTTAGGAAGGATTAGGAGGTGTGGCCCTGTTGGAGGAAGTATGTTACTACAGATGAGCTTTAAGGTGTCAAAAGTCTAGGCCATCCCCACTGTCTGGCTCTCTCTTTACTTTGTGCTTATTAATCAGATGAAAGTTCTCAGCTATTACTTCAGCACCATGCCTGCCTGCCTGCCCTCATATTCCCCATCATGATGGTCATATACTCTAACCCTCTGGAACTGTGAGCCCCCAGTTGAATGCTTTATTTTTATAAGTTGCCTTGGTCATGATGTTTTGTCTTAGCAATAGAAAAGTAACTAAGACAACCAGTTTCTCATGGGCTTTGCCCATCTTGTCTCTCTCCTCCCTCTGGATGCTCTTTTCATTCCAACTGTTACAGCTTTGGGAAAAGTCTCCTTGATTGTTTGGCTAATCTAGGATCCTTCAGTCCAAATCACATGTCCACTTGCTCATTCTGGATATGCACAGCTTACCACAAAGCTGGCAATGCCCAGTCACATTGAAAAGTGCTCACTGATCTTAGGCTGGTGGTTAATGCTTTCAAACTATCACTCTGGCCTCTCTGGGTCCACAGATGGCTATGTCATATCTCACCTCAGTTCTGTGACAATCCCATCCCTACCTTCACTCACTTGTACTGAGGGAGGATGCCCTCCTATCCCCATTCACAGCCAACTTCACACATACACTGGATCCCATCTCTCATAGTGCTTAAAGCTGTCTCTCTGGCAGTTTTCCTCTCTTTCACTGATTGCTATGTTCCCTTCTCCACTCCCAGGTTATTTAAATTGGTTGAGGGGAGTGCAACCATTGTACCCTTTACTAGAAAATCAATACTTTTCATAATTTTTCCATTTCTCAGCACCCTAAACCAATCATCTTATAGACAATTTGAACACAAGGTAGTTATGAACACAAGGTATCTAACCTCTCATTCCATTCTTCATAGCTTGTTCCCGTTAACTTTCCCCACTGCAAACTACACTCACCAATGGGACAAGTACTATATCTAACTTTAATGGCTGATATTTGGGGTGTGTCTTGTTCAGAACAGTTGATCACTCTATCTTGAGCCCTCATGTTCTCTTGGTTGCCAAGATGCCATATCTAATGTTTTCTTTCTCACCCAATGACTGTGCTTTCTCTGTTTCTTTATTTTCTTTCCAGGTAGGGTCACATTAGGTAGCTTAGGTTGGTCTTAAACACTTGATCCTTCTGCCCCAGTTTCCTAAAAGCTTTATGTGCCACTTCCTCTGGCTCCTTATCTTTTTTTTAAAAGTATTTTATACTTATTTTGATCTCCAAGTGTCTGAGCCCTCCATGACTCCAACCATGGGTCTCTTGTGTCTTCTGACTACATTTGCTGTCTTGAGGAATCTCACAAACAGCAGAGGTTCTATTATCTCCACTACCTCTCTTGCTCTTCCTCCTTGGAGGTCTAACAGACATTCCAAATGCAAGATGTTTGAAATTTTGTATTCTTTCCAAGACTATTTTTCTCTCATCCACTCCATTTCTATAACTGAACAAGTGGTTAGAGAAGCCTCTGATAGCCTTGCACAACTACAGAATATCGTAAGGAGACGGGGAAGGTCTACATGCATGTACTCTACTTCCATCTGGCAGAATCTACAGTTTATGTGGCATCAATAACCGTGGGTTATTTAACTTCTCTAGACATTATCCTTCCTCTGTAGAATGAAGTACTAATAGTGACACCAGGGGAGCTCCATATGGGGAAACTTGCAAAAGACTGAGCACAGTGTGTGGCTATTAAGAGCATCATAACTTGACAAGACCTAGTAGTGTGTGCTTGTAATCCCAGCTACCCAGGAGGCCAAGACAAGAGGATCACAAGTTCCATCTGTACAACTTACTATGCCTCCACTTCAAAATGTTAAGTAAAAATAGAACAGTTCAGTGACAGCCCTTGCCTAGCATGTGCAAAGGCTCTGGGCTCAGTTTGCAGGAAAAGAATAAAGTCTAACTCCAAGTCATCCCACAGATGAGAAACTTCCTAACTATGAAAGGCTCAATTCTGTAAATGAACACTTGTGTGTAAGGCAGTATTTGCTTTTGTAAAATCTTGACATTAATCCCACATTCTCAATTCCTGCTCTTCCTTCTTGCCTGACCTTATGGATCCTCAGTTCTTGGCATATGTGTTAAAAACACACTGGGTGAGGTGCAATGCCTTGGAGCACAGAGGGAAAAAATACATTGTGTTTCAATACTTCCTAAGGTAAAAATCCAGCAGCCTATTTGTATGCTAGTGAATACTTCAGGTGGAAATTTATTGCTGCCAAACAGAAAGTCTAATTGAGAATATTGAATTACACAAATGGATGTATTGACCAAGATGGTGAGTGCAGTATCATTAGAAGAGCCTTGAAATAAAATACACTCTTAGTCTCTGAAAATTGGTCAAAGACAAAGAATTATGGGAGTGTTTTACAATCTAGAAGGATCAATAACAAGAAATCTAATTTAGCACAAAAGAGAGAACACCTTTGCTCTGTGTGTGTGTGTATGTGTGTTCATATGTGTGCAAGCACTCATGTGCAGTGTGTTTGCAGGTCTGTGCAGGTGTAGAAGCAGTGGGTGATGCTGGGATGTCTTCCTTGATTACTTTTCCACCATATTTTTTGAGACAAGGTCTCTCACTGAAACTAGTGCTCACAGTTTCTCAGCTAAGGTGATTGGCCATAGTGGCCCTTGGATCTGCCTGCCTCTGTCTCATAGTGCCAGGGTTACAGGCATATATTGCAATGCCTGGCTTTTATATAAAGTCCGAGGAATATGAACTCAGGTCTACATCCTTACACAAAGCAATTGAGCCACTGAGTCATACGCCCAGCCCAACTCTTTGCTTTCTATTTTCTGGTTGAGGAGTCAACCTAGGGCATTCTAGGCAAGTGCCCTACCACTGAGCTATACTTGCAACACTACAAAATATTTTAGATTTGACATGAAACAGGACCATGCTTCTAAGAGGCTAACTTGTTTTAGAAATGGAGGAGAAATTCCAGCTGGCTACTAGGATTTTTCTTTTTTTAGAAGAAACAGCCAAGAGATGGCATATCTGGATGTCTACCTCATTTAATGAAGGCCACACCCATCTGTTTTCCAAAGTAAGCAAGAGGAGGGGTTGACTATAATACCTTACAGTGTGAAGAAGCTACAAACCTACCGTGACAAAGACAGAGGCCAGGAGCAAGCCCACAGAGTAGATGAGCCCTCTGCTATTCAGCCGAATCTGGAAGGAAGGAAGGAAGAACAATATTAGGCTTTCTGCATCAGGCACCTGCTAAGGGCCATTCAAGCAAGCCCAAGGAGCAGTGATTCCAAGTTTTTCCTCTAGAATGGAAGCTGACAGTGGCAGGGCAGCTGCACCCTGTTCTTGGGAAATTTCCCAGACACACATGGTTGTCTTAGACAGTTCCTAGCCCAATCCTGTCCCAACTGCAAAGGCAGGGTCCCAGCCACATCAGCCTACAAACATTCAGACTTTCCATCACATTGTGACTCTTGTCAACCACAGTGTCCTGTTGGCTTCTGGTGACTTTTAGTTTTCTCAGAGTCATACTATTTTTAGGGTGAAAGTTATGGGAAAATATGGATAAAGCTTATTTTTTATTTTTCACATCTTTTTTTTTGAGAGAGATGCTATGTGATTTACAACTAGGTTGAGAGTTGAACTGAGCATGGCAGTCTATGGCTAGACCGCCACTTGAAAGGGAGTGCTCCTCCTTCTCTTCAGCACTTGGCATCTTCTACTTAACAGATGTGAAGCCAAAGCCAACTGAGATACCACCAAGTGTAGAAACTTCAGTGGCAAACCTTGCTATGAAATCATCTAATCCCTTAATGTCTTAGGATTTCTATTGCTGTGAAGAGACATCATTACCATGTCAACTCTTATCAAGAAAAAAAAAAAACCCAGCAGACATGGTGCTGGAGAAGAAACTGAGAGTTCTATATGAAAACATTAATAATAAAGTATATATGTAAAAAAGTTTATCTGTGACATGAAAATAGAGGTGGGGTGATCTGAGCAATGAACGAGGAGAAGCAAGAATGTAGAGGTAGAGAAATAGAGGGTTTAGTTAGGGAAGCATGCTCCTACTACATGGCATGCCTGAGGAAAATGTCCTTATGAAACTCACCACCACATGAAATCAATGCACATTCATATACATAAATATAAAACTATGCCTGTCCATCTCTCTGTCTGCCTGCCTGCCTGCCTGTCTGTCTGCCTGTCTCACTTATATCACCCAGGTAACTCAGGTAGCTTTCTTTGCAGGCAGGAAATCTAATCTTTGGGGGCCTGTATGCTAGACAAAAGGATCAAACTCTTGTCATTTCTGCATTAGCTTTGCAAAAGCTTTTGGGCTTCAACTTTTCACAGAGCTGAGTTCTGTCACTCCCCTGGCCTCTGCCTCACAAAAATGAGGCACAGCAAGTTCAAATGCGGAGTCTTCATGGCAAGGATGATCTGATTGCGTGAGGCCTGTTGCAGATTGTTCGGTTCTGAAGTTTAGGACTGTTTTCATTTCTAGTCTTCAGAAACACTCAATTTCCTTTTCCAATTTCTTTTTTGGCAAGTTGTAAGAGAGGAAACAGAAGTCTGGCTGCTTCCAAAGTCAACAGGCACGCAGCCCACATAGCATATGCATATTTTCTAGTATGGATGAACACAGAGACTCATTCATCCCAAGTTTCATGCATTTATGTTGCACATAAAGCAGTTCCTGGAGCCTCATGGCATTCAGGGATCCAAGAACCCAAGTCTAAAAAGATTCCATTTTCCCCATACAGGGGCTAGGGCAACTTTCTTGATGGTCTGAAGTTAGCTTTACCTAATCCGAGAATTCTCTTAGAAAAATAACAATGGCTTTGTTTGTTGCTAACTTAATCACTATTGGGAGCACATGCGGGCATATTGTCACCCTAATCCTGATTCCTTCCTTGTTTTCTCAGACAGACTCTCACTATGTAGCTCAGGCTGGACTTGCCATCCTACATTCTTGCCTGAGCCTCCCCAGGGCTCTGGGTTTCCTTAGTAGGCAGTTCTAACACTTGTTTGGCTTTCAGGTGTATGTTACTAACCCTGGCTTATTATGCCGAATGACATCATAGGGTGAGAGTGTCTTTTCCTGAAGAATTTACTGGGGTGAAAAAGCATACAAGCCTCCTAAAAAAGAAAAGTTATCATCAACTTGCATTCTTACCTGCCCTTGTCTCTAAAGAGCAGCCACAAACACAGTGTACTCTAGGGATCTCTTCACAGGGTAAGTGGGGATTTTTATTCCTATTTGAAGGTGAGACAACTTAGCAGCTTACATTCTGGATGAAAGGTCAGATCTGTTCTTGGATTTGGGCCTTAGACTCTAGACTTCCCTCCACCTGTCAGGCCAAAGGGAAAAGCCAAGGTCTTTCTCTCACCTATGACTTCTCAGAAGTTGCTACTTGGCTTTTTTTTTCTTTTTTTTTGTCTATCAGTTTTCCAAGTCCTGAGTAAATGAATCACAGATGCAGGTGTCCCTGGCATTTTCATCATGATAACAAAATATCTGAAACTAGCCTATTTTTATAAAGAGTAGATGTTTGTTCTACTGTTCTGGAGGCTGGAAAGTCTAAAAGCATGGCATCATCAGAAAGTCTAAAAGCCTTAGCATCTGGTAAGGGGGTATCTTTGCTGTATTTTGGTGTCCGTGTGTGTGTGCATATATGTGCACTTGTACCAGCCTCTGTGTGCAGGTCTTCAAATGATGGTACAGAGCAACCATTTCCTCAAGTCTTCAACGAAGACTGTTCAACTTTTCCTTCTCTTTCTTTCTTTAACATTTTTCATGTATTCTTTGTGTGTATGGGCATTTTGCCTGTGGGTATGTCCATGCACCATGTGCATGCAGTGCCCACTCAAGACAGAATAGGTTTCAGATCCCCTGAGATTGGAGTTACAGAAGGTTATAAGACACCATGTGGATGCTGGGAATCAAGTGAGGGTCCTCTTGAAGAGCAGCCAGAGCTCTTAACTACTGAACCACTTCTACATGTCCCCTTCTTTTTCTTATAAAAGCTACAAAGGCCCTCCTCTTCTTGACCTTATCTAGCCCCTCTGAAAGGTCCCACTTCCAAACACCATTACCATATGACTTTTAGGATTACATTTGTAGTGATAAGCATCTGGGGAACACATTCAAACCACTGCACTGATCATACACTCCAATCTTGATTTCTAGGTGAGTACCAGCTACCACCAACATTCAGTGCCTGCTCTGCATCTGCAGACTTCTTCCTATACTGTTGAACTCCAAGGCAGCTCACCCCCACTGTGACTCCCAACAACAGGTGCAACCTCAGCTTGCCTGCCCCTTGGATGGGTCACTCAGGATAGGGCTGTCCAGTTTCCCAGAGCTCCCTTGTTGCTTATCAATGTTGAAATTTTCTCTCTTGGAAGGGGGAGGATACCCAGGAAGGAAGCAATACTTAGAAGTCTGGGAGCGCTAAAACTCAGAAGGATCATAAGGCCTGCCGTTCTCCAGTGTTATAAAAGCATAAGGACTGCTGGAGAGAGGAGACTCCAGTCGGTCAAACTGCATGCATGTTGAGAAAACTGCAGGGCTATGGGTTTTTCGGTCTATCAGTGGGCTTTCAGTAATGCAGCTGTCCTTGAATCATCCTCTGTAAGTAGCCCCTCACCCACACTCCTGTAAGCAACTCCAGAGACTCAGTGTTTCATCAAGTTGGACTTTGGTGCAATTGTTACTTTGGTCTGTCACTGCTACTCTATCTAGAGTGAATAGAGTCTCCCCAAGAAAGTCTCACACAATGTCCCTCTGTAGGGATGTAGCTTTAGTTGTCTGTTTGATAACTGGATTGGTAATACAGCTGCTGTTGGCCGCTGCCTCATCCTGTCTCACTTTCCCACTCCCACAGTGGCATTTCCTGGCCTTTCTGAAGCAACTCATCTGAATCTTGCCTCAGGATTGCATCATCTCTGGGCCACTTAACCTAATGAAAAGTGAGACTCCAACAGTTTTCCATGTCAGCCTTTCTACAGTAGGATCTCTAACCATCGTTCTTTTCCCCAAACATCACTGATGTTTTCTAACACAAAGCTGAAATCCAAGAACCAAATTTATAGGTATGGGTGATATTACTATAGCTCCCAGGGCCTCTATTACAACAGCTGTGACTCGTGGAATCCATTAAAATGCCACCACACTATCTCCAAGTTGTCTGTCCAGGTCATGTGAAAATGCAGCCAGTCCCTACCAGTGGCTATCTTTCCTATTCTGCTGAATTCTATGGTGGAAATGGATCCTCCTCAGACAACAGGACATTTCTGCCAGTGGGTTGAAGAGCTGCAAGTGGGGGCTACTCTCAAGCTCATAAGAGCCAGGTAGAGTGCTGAAGTGCTGTAGGGGTTGGTTAGGGGTTTTGAAGAATGGGAAGGCTGGTTCTAGCAAAAAGAGTTGGGTTCCAGATATTGGTGATTAGGAATACTTGCTGAGAAAGGCAGGTAATAGTGACAGAGGAAGACATCAAGAACTGACTGGATTACTGATCCATCCCACGGAAGCTCTCTGATGGGACAGAGATGTAGCTTCTGCCCTCCACTGAAGAACAAAGAGAAGACACATGAGAAATGTGTCTCTGTCCACTGTCTGCTTCACATTTCTACCAGGATGACACTGAAACCCATCAAACTTGACCCATCTTAATGGGGCCTCTGTCCCATATTTTGTCCTCCCCCTCCACAAAGGATACAAATAGATTGTTTCCTATTCCCAAGCAGTATCAAATGAAACCTTAAAATTCAAAGTGAGTTACCATACTAAAATCCTCAGTAGGACTTAACGGTAAAATGCAAACCTTTACAGTGGCTGACACGGCACTGAGTGACCACGCCCTTGTCTCTCCCAGCTCACCATCACTAATACTCAATGGCTGGTGTGCAGTGCTTCCGAGCCTTTGGCTTAGCGTCTCCTAGCCTCTAGCTTTAGCGCTACAATACAGGCTGAGCTGCTGGTCTCCCTCCCTCTCCCCTGCATTAGAGTTACTCCCGTAGCCTCACTGTGGGCAGAAGCATTTCCTTACCTCTGTGGTTTGGGGTCTGCCTGGTGCCATGCTTTAGCCAACAGGACATGAGTAGGTCTGACTTGATAAAAGCATATTTTTGAAATGTGTTTGCAGAGTTCGACATGACTTCTTGTGTTCTTGCTTTTCATCATAGAAAATGCATCTTAGGAGGCCACTGGTCCAACTAGAGCGAGAAAAACTTGGAGCAGAGCCCTCTGAAGCTTGGAGCCAGGGCCAGATCATCCAAACACTTGTCAACACACCAGTGCATGGGTGAGGGATGTATATGAGCAGATTTGTGCTTCTGACTTTCAGGGGCTTTGTTACACAGCATCATGCTATTTTGTCTCTAGTGCATCTGCCTATCTGTCTTGCTGCCACTACTTTTGTTTGGTTCCAATTCCTTCTCTGTGTAATCCCCATAATCTTCTTTCTTTCCTTCTCTCTCTCTCTCTCTCTCTCTCTCTCTCTCTCTCTCTCTCTCTCTCCCCCCTCCCTCCCTCTCTCCCTCTCCCTCTCTCTCTCTCTCTCTCTCTCTCTCTCTCTCTCTCTCTTTCTTTTAGACAGAGTCACACTGTATAGCCCTGGGTGACCTGGAACTCACTATGTAGATCATGCTGGCCTCGAACTCACAGAAGTCTGCCTGCTTCTCTCTCCTGAATGCTGGAACTAAAGGCAGGCACCACTATGCCCTGCCTACAATCTTTCTGAATGGCAACATGATCACATCTTTATCTCTCAAGTACCCAGGATTCTTTCTGTTACTATAGTTTACAATGTTCATTGTCACATGGCTGCTCTGTCTTTACCTCAGCCATAGGAGCTTCCCTGGGTGGTGTCGGATCCACCAGTGTGTCAAGACTTCTCCCATCTTGGTCTTTTACAAGCTGGTTTGTTTTCCCCCTGCTTGGGGAAGTCTCCTCAATATGCTTGCTCAGATAATCCTAGACTCAGAAGAATGCCACTTTCTTAAGGGTGTTTCAGGTCCTCTAGTCCTGCCTCAGACAGCTGTGCATCCTGCACAATTACCCTCAGAAAGGCAAGTACCCATGCTAGTTTGGATTGTTTGGATTTACTTTGCTTCCCCCATAGGCTGTCATTTCTGAAGCACAGGAATGTCTGGCTTGCTTTCAATCTCAGTGCATAGTAGGTGTTCAGTTAATGCTTGCTGCAAGAAAGAATGAAGTAGCTATAAGGTCTTTCTACTTCTCTGCATCCTGGAGTAAGCTCAACTCTTGAATGAGAAAAAGGCAGACTTTCTTCCTTCTATCATTGCTTTTGACGCTTTATTTTACATTTCTAAACCCTCACTTGGGAGCGTGAGTTCTGCTCTCATTTCCTGCAGTCTGACTGCAGATTCCCTTAATTCTGTTAAATTTCACGCATGGCTGTTCGTCACTATAATGTTAGAAGAAGCACTTACTGCCCAAACCTTGATGCTTAGGGTTATTTATTCAGGGCACTTGGGTAACTAGCTGGCTTCTGAATAAGCTATAGAGTATAAGAAATGTCAAAATCTGTTAAAGTGCATTCTTTCCTCACTGTCAAATGTGTGAATCTAATGTCAGGCCTGGATGGTAATTATCCCATAATTATGACTTGGAAATCCCATCTGGACAAGATGGAAAAATTGCTTCAGAATTGTCGGCAGGTCTCCAGAGGTTGGGAGAGGCCATTAAACCCACACAGGCTGCTCGCTTCTGATGTCAGAGATGTGAAAAGATGTCCTGGGAGTTACTGTCATTCTAAACAGAAGGAAGCTCTTGAGGGTTCTTCCTGAAATGAAGCCTCTCTCTTGGGAACAACTCCGGGTAGAGAGGAGAGCAGATCACATGGTTGTAACAAGTAAGTCCTAAGTTTGCCTCCATGGACCTGCCATATTCCAAGACTCCTGCATCTCAGCACAGAGCTGTACAGTGATGCCCCGGAACAGATGGGCTTGGGGTACTAGCCACTTAAGCAATCCTATGAAAGCTAGGAAAAGACAGTGATAAAAGAAAGAAATCTTCATCATGAAAGGACCCAGAATATTCCAATCCTGAGACAGAAACCTATGATAGCAGTGATTCTCAACCTTCCTAGTGCTGTGACCTTTCAATACAGTTCCTCATGGTGTGGTGACCCTCCAACCACAAGATTATTTTCATTGCTACTTCATAACTGAAATTTTGCTAATGTTATAAATTGTAATGTAAATATTTCTGGAGATACAGGTTTGCCAAAGAGCCCACGACCCACAGATCGAGAACCACTGTACTATAGATTCACCACTCACTTAGCCAGGGGAGACCTGAAGACCATAGTCCCCATAGTGTCTGTGGTGCATTGAGAAGTGAATCTAGAGTCAGGAGTGCTCTTCCTTTCTAGTTCCTTCTCTCTTCATATATGAAGCCACCTTATGTTTAACTCCACTCTGTCTTCAACAAAGACTTAGGGAAGCTCTAGCTCAGACTTCCACACCCATCACCACATCTGTCTAACCATTGCTGTGGCGCTATGTGCTTTTGCAATGATGCCTTTCCAGATGTGGAATATAACTACCCTGATCTTGATTCTCTGATCTGCAGAATGAGACCAGAACTGCACTCCCCTTAGTGTGACACCTAGGCCCTCTACCCAGCTTAGGTCACTGGTGTAGTACCTGTCTCCCCCATCCCACATTCCCACAACCTGGATTTCCTTCTCTTCTTGAACAAGAGCTCCCTCAGTGCCTTTGCAGTAGTGGTCCTTCTTTCCAGGATGCTGCCTCCCCTTCTCTAAGTACTCAAAACTTGTACAGCTGGATGCTAAGGAGCATAGGAGTGACGACTGATTCAGGCTTGGGAGATCATCCTTGACATCTAAGCTGATACCTGCAGGAATACCCAGAAAATGTAAGAATGGAAGCCTCTGGGTAGGGGGTATTCCCTTGTGGACCACAGGCTTCTAGGCAACACAAAGACCTGGCTTAGTAGGGCCAAATGCTATACCATTATTTTGGTCAAGCATCACTGTACAGAATACCTGTACAAGCATGCTCTCTGTGTTTCCCACATAATGAAAGTCCTCCCTTCTCAAGATGCTTATCTGCTTGCAATTTGAGACAGAGCCTAAACTCGAAGTTTGTTCTAGAGGACTGGAGACGCAATAACTATTCCTTAAAACTCAGGATTAATTCCATGAACACAAAAGATTTTACACAGCCAGAATGTGGCAAAGCTCTCAGGAGCATCCCACACAAAGGAACTGCTTGTCGATTCAGTCAAGGATATAAAACCGTTCTATATTTAAACAAGGAAAACTTCTTGCTATATGTAAAGTGCTGAGGTGGTCTAGGAGACACTAAACTCAGATTCCAGCATGGCCAGTGCTGTACAAAAAGGAGAGAAGAGACCATGTATGCCATGAAACTGAGCGGGCAGTATATCTACACTGATAAGAGTGTTTTCCCCATGGAAACACATAGGTACAACTTGGGCATTTGTTCATGGAAATTTGTTTCTCATTAAATGTCCTCTTAAACTGAAAGCAAATGATTTGAAGAAAATTAAAAGTAGCACATTAAGCTCAGACCTAGGAGCTAAGCCTAGCTTGGTAATGAGTCTTCTGACTCAGCTCCCAGTTTTCCTGATCTTATTTCTGGCTCATTTACCATCTTGTTCTTACTCCAGATGAAGGCTTTGCCATCATGAATGCTATCACTGTTGTGGAAGAGCTTTTCTCGAATACATACTTTAAAAACTACACAACTATAGCTTCTAGGTAGTTTTACTTTGTCAATAGTATTGAAAAAATAAGCTTACCAGACTTCTTTTGAACTTTTAAAGTTCAAAGTAAATCTCATTTTCAATAAAAAGTAACGGCACATCCAGATAACCTATGTGGAGAAGAGAATGAATACAAACCCAGCCTCTCTATATGTACAAAATAAAATCTTGGTTTCCCCAAAGCACATGAACATGAGCTTTCAAAAGAGAGGTCTTTTGAAAGGCCCTTGGATGCTTGCTTGTATCTCTGAAATTAAATGAAGGTTTTCCTCGTATTGGCTGCTGAGACAGCTGCTTTTGGATATAATACAACATGATGGACCTTCTACACTCTGCCCTTATGTGCCTGGCTGCTGTTCAGAGATGCCTGGCTGGGCTGTGGTTTCTCCTCCATGTACGAATGGAAGAGATCTTCACCTCAGCACCAGTCATGCTTGTACAGTTTACCATAATGGCCAAAGGGAACCAATTACGTCATCATTAGGTGGAAAACCTGAGTTTGGGTCACAAGTTTTGTTTTTATGATGTCACCTTGTCACTAGGTGTTGAGACCCAGAAAAAGTATGGCTTCATAGGTATGAGAATGCCTTATTGTCCATTCTCTACACTGCTAGGGGAATGTCAGAAGGAGAGGGAAGGTGGGTGATGACTAGGGGTTATTTGTGGTAGACAGGTTGCCTGACTGAGTTGTAGTTTTCAGGCCTGAAGTTCATGTTTGATGGAGAAGACTTCAAGGTGGGTAGAGGGATCTGGTTTACTTCTGGGATGAACTAGTGTTTTTTCTCTTTAAAGATTTATTTATTTATTTATTTATTTATTTATTTATTTATTTATTTAATATAATTGAGCACACTGTTGCTCTCTTGAGACACACCAGAAGAGAGCATCAGATCCCGTTACAGATGAGTATGGGCCACCATGTGGTTGCTAGGAATTGAACTCAGGACCTCTGGAAGAGTAGTCAGTGCTCTTAACCACTGAGCCACCTCTCTACACAAATTAGAGCTGTTTTAAAGATTATGACTTCCATGACCATATTCTGTTATCCCAGAAACAAAACAAAACAAAACAAAACAAAACAAAACAAAACAAAATTTTGGCGTTTTCCCCTCATCTTACTGGATATTTATTTCTGTTGACATTTTGTTTTGTTTTGTTCTGAGGCGGGGTGGGGGGCAGGAAGAGACTATGAGGAGGTTCAGTGGGAGGACAAGGGGGAAATGAAAACATGGTCAAAATATATTGTATAAAACAACTGTTAATTAAAAAATTAAACATAAACAACCCCCCAAACAGAGAGAATGATATAGTTGGAATTCAGGCAGTGTTTCTCAGTAGTTGGCATCGTATAAATGGGGTGGTGCTGATGGGGATGGACCTTAAGGGGTGTGCCCACAGACTTCACCTGAGGCACACCCTTGGAGGGCACTCCAATCCAAAAGAAACCTTTTATCTCCACGTAGCTGGTTCTCTGCTGGGCAAAGGCATGTCTTTATTGCTTCTCTTGCCAAAGAAGATCAATTACCAGTACATAGACACTAATTTTTTTCTATACAAGTCAAGTCACGTTATCTGCAGCACTTCTTAGAGCAGAGTAAGTCGTTTCGAGACCAGAGGTTAAGTAAAGACTGAACGGCAGGAGCAGAGGTCTCACATCCGTGAATCATTTTGATAAATAAATATTGTGTGGGGAGCAGTGGCATACGTCTTTATATCCCAGCACTTTGGAGGCAGAGACAAGTGGATGCCAACCTGATCTACACATAGAGTTCTGGGTAAGCCAGGGCTATCTAATGAGACCCTGTCTCCAAACAAAACTTGAGTCAATACTCATCTAGTGTCAATTGGAAAGAATACCAAATGATGAGCCCACCCAGGCCTGAGGTGGCCTTCTGTTCATGAAAGGGAAGTGTTTGATGAAAGCCAATGAAAATTAAGAAGCTCTAGATTCTCTCTGCTAGGAACAACATTGACACCTGCCCCTCCAAGTATGTGTCTGCTACCCCTGCTCTGAGGAAGCCGGATATGTGAAAGGCAGCATCTCTCCCCACAAAGCTCCTATGGCAAATATATGCAGGTGGCTCAAAGCTGCCTTTAAACCTCAGGCCTGACTTTGACTAATTAAAATAAGAGAGATAAGCCAGGAATGATGCCGTAGGCTGGTGCTTTAGGCACTTAAGAGGCATAGGCGGGAGGATTTGGGGTTCAAAGCCAGCTTGGGTTACACAGTGAAATACTGACTAAAAATATCAAGAATTAGAGATGTAGTCTAGGGTTGAGCCCTTACCTAGTATGTACAAGGCTCTGGGCTTACTCTCCAGTGCTGAAAGATAATAAAGGGTAATTATCTAGCTATTTAAAATTAAAGCATAATTTAATGGGAAATGTCATTAAGGCTATATTATTATTCTATATTATCAGACTTATGTGCAATGTTTACTGACCTCTAAACCTACAGGTTGATATACAAAGGCATCTGAGGCTCACTCAATGTGACAGTAAGATCCAAAGCCACATAAGTTGTCCCTGAACAGTGCCATGGCCAAGCGCTTTCTGGGGAACCCAGATACTACAATTCTAGGCCACCTTTGAGAATGAATCTAACATGATTTGAAGCAAAATGTGTTTGATCTAATAAGAAGAAAGGGCAACATGCGAAATATTCGTACAGTAGATCTCAGCTGTCTAAGACAAACTAGAAGGAGAAAATAAGCCAAAATGCTAACAGCGGTCCTCTCCAGACTACACTGTGGAAAATTTAAATTTCATCCTCTGGAGCTGCAGTGTCCCACAGGCAGCTTTAAGATCCATGTGGCTATATAAACTTAAAATAATTCAGATGGAATAAAACTGAAAAAAAAAAAAATCCTGTATTTGTACCAGCCTCCCACCAAGTGCCTCTGTGTCACACGGCCAGAGGCTACTGCAGCAGCCAGTGCTGCTGTGTGGCATTGCCAACGCTGCAGAAGGGTCTGCTGTGACCTCCTATCACTCACACACATTGTTCATTCTGAGAAGATAAAGCATGCAAGGAAGGGAAGGTTCAGGTGAGCCAGTTATAGACAAACCCCAGGAGGTGTCTTCAGCATCTGCAGACCTTGCATTTTCAGGAAGTGACAAGCCAGACATAGTGAGTTTCAATACAGACTATACTATTGCTCCCAGCGTGAGAACAAGAATGATGTTAAGAGGGGCCCTGGGTCACTCAGAAAAGATGCAGGAGTAGGGGGTGGGAGGTGGAGGTGGGGGGGAGTGGGGTGGGAGTGGGGAATGGGGAACCTGTTCCAGGTGGTGACTATTAGTTTCTCCTCTCCTTCCTGGACAGACAGCTAAACAAATGAATGAGACCCTTCCTGCAACTTGGTGGGCAAATAAGATTTATCTGGACAAAGATATGGGAACTGACCTTACAGTAGCCATCTCTGTACACTGTTTCCTGTACCCCTTCTTTCTCTCTACATTGGAGAAGGTCTCAAAGGTAGCAGAGCCACATTTGACACACCCCCAGGGTTTCCTTTTAGAAATATTCATAGGTACTGTCAGAGTGGGAATGTCTGCTATGGAATTTTAATAGGAAATTAGCCATGGTGGGGCAACCCCAGGGAGGTTTCTGAACTGCCTGCAGTATACTCATAGTACCTAGAGATACTACTCTAACAAATAAAAGAGAAACTTGACCTGGGTAGCAGGTGCTAACGCATCAGGCCTCCCAGGAAGCCTTAGCCAATATCTGCTCTTGGTATGCTTCTGGTTGACTGGTTTTTGTTCATGAGGAATAAAGGGGCATGCTGGGTAGTGAGGTCTACTTATTACAGCTCTTCTTGGAGTAGAAATGAACCTGCCTCACCAGTCCTCCATAAATGCTGCAGATTCCAGGGCACTTCTCTGCATAAGACAGCTCACACATGTCCCTGCAGATCACTGCTAGCAAGAGAGAAAGCAAGGGCCTATGTATCCTGGAAGGGAAAAACCCTGGAATCTGTACCAGAGCTCTCTGGACACTAGGTACAGTTTATTTTCCTGTTGTTGTTGTTTTTTCTTTTTGTTTTCTCCAAATCCTTTGCTGTAATATATCTTAGCTGGAAGTATAATCTGTTCTTGGTTGTTGTTAGTATTCTGGTATATCATCAGACTTAAAGATGTTCACAGACCCCCGACAGTATATCTCACATAAAGATTTTCCTTCAGGAATACAGGGGAAAAGAAACACTCAAAACAAGTATGCCTTCTGTTTGGTCCTCATGTATTCTCCTGGCATCTGTC
>NW_021604587.1:3389013-3397605 GCF_004785775.1 Grammomys surdaster
CCTCTCCCTCTCCCTCTCCCTCTCCCTCTCCCTCTCCCTCTCCCCAGCAATCAGATATACTAAATATATTGTAAGATATACTGCAAGCAATCAGACATACTAGATATATTGTAGATATACTGCAAAACAAATAGACTAGATATGTCCAATGCTGGTCCACTGAACAGTTCTATACAGTTCATGAATTAAAATGATTTTTCATTTTTATATAGTTGGAAAGAAAGAAGCAATGTATCACAGCATGAAGATATAAGCATTCAAATTTCAGTTTCAAGAAAGTTTTATGGCTACTTTTCTGCTACATCAACAGAGTTAGAAGCTATGACAAAGGCCATTTTTCCTTCCACATCAGCCTATACTTATGTCTTCTTTGAGACAGAAAGTTTGCTGACCTCTGCTCTAGAGTTTTGTATGTCTCAACATGTGTAACTTTGCAAAATACATACAAGAAGAATTTGCTTCCCCCTCCTAACATTAGTATTTTCATATCCCCTTTGCCAGGAGACAACAGCTTCATGGCCAAGGCCTCTGAAAACCCAGTGTGTTTAGTCTCAATTTGGGAAGAGATTCTGAAAGACAGCACTCACATAGGATCCGTAATCCACAGCCAGCGTCTGCAGAGCCCAGGGAAGACCAAGCCCAATCAAGATGTCAAAGACATTGCTCCCGATGGAATTGGACACAGCCATATCCCCCATCCCTGCAAGGACAAGAGAACACTAATGAGGAAGGGGCTTTTTGAAGGAGGAGCCCACATGGGACTCTCCTGAGTCTTTGGTTTGGCAGCAGGTAATAGTTTTACAGGACCATGTTCTTGATTTTCTCTTAGTCCATCACTGATACAAAAAATAACAGATCATAATTCAGAGAACCCACATTCTACTGATTGCTAACTTCACTTCCGATATGATGACAGGGTAAGTGATTGGGGGAAAAAAGTATCCACATTTGGTTCCAAGAATACCAGATCTGAGGTATCCCTTTCAGCAGGAGGCAACCCCACAGCATACACGTGGCTCCACAACTTTGCCAACTTACACCTTATAGCACCATTTCCATCTGTCCTAGAGTGAGTTCACTGCTTCTTAAGAACTCCCATTGTTTAAAACAACCTTCCAATATTCACTAGGCACTTGAAAGACAGTCAGCGCTGGGAAGGATGTCACTGCCTGGAGTGTCCGGCTGGTCAGGTTTTGGTTTTGAAATGGGGAAGCATCTGTCCTGTGCTGACAACTGCCATTTTGAAGTTGCTATATTATGAGTGAGCTTAATTAATAAAGGGGGGTATCTATCTTTTATAAGCTACAGTTTCCTTATCCATGAAATGGAAGCACAATTGTCCCTACCTCTTGGAGTCATTGAGTGAATTAAGTGTTTCACTTAAAGGGCCTCATTCAGTCCAGGTTAGCTAGGGTTTTTTTTTCTATATTTAGTGCTATTTTACAATTAATGGATGATAATAATGGCCTGAAGGGTCTATGGGTACCTGGGCAAGCATCTGCGCCTTACAAGGAGATACCTCCTGCCTCTTTCCCTTATTCCTCTGACCTCAGGAAGCCTTCTGACCAACTTGGCACTGAGGTTGCCATTCCCCATCTCTCCTTCTAAGCAGGATCTGCTGCTCCTCTTAGTTGCCACATGAGACAGCTCCCACCAGAGCTTCCTGCTCTCCCTCCCTATCCCCGGGTGTCCCTGGAGATCCCACCTTGTCTGGCTACAATGAGGCTGGCCATGCAGTCGGGCACGCTGGTTCCGGCAGCCAGAAAGGTGATCCCCATGATGACGTCAGGGATCCCTAGGGTGTAGCCGATGATGGTAACCTTGGAGGAAGCAGGAAGAGGCAGTGAGCCAAAGGACTCTGTGAGACTCTGATCAAGATACGGAAAAGTCTTTAATTTGGGCCATCTTGGGGGTTGGGGGTGGGGTAGTAGTGTCTTTCCTGAATTTAACTTAAGATGGCATGATCATCTGAACATCATGATGCTGCTGCACGAGAGCTGGACTGCAGGTCTTAGGCAGGTGCTTTGACAGAACCTAGCTTTAAGTCTATCATTTGTTCCTTTCTGGTGATACTTCCACATCGGAAAACTAGATTTTAAGAGCTAAGGCAACACTGAAACAAAATATTTGAACTCAAGATGGCCCTGAATAATCCAGGCTGCCAGGCTGTACTAGGAGTGTCGGCAGCATGCTCACAGATCTGTAATGGGAATTGACAAGTCCAGGAAAGGGGACGGTTTACACCTGGTCTTGCTGGGAAGATCAGGACAAGCTTTTTCTATCCTCATCCCCTGGGAGTTGGGGTGATAACTGATTTTTCTTGTCAACTTGACACACTTGGGAAGTGGAATCTCAGTTGAGGAACTTGCCTCCATGAGATTTCGTGTGGGGACATTTACTTGATTGATAATTAATATAGGAGGGTTCTGTCCACTGTGGGTGGTACTATTCCTAGTAGGTGGGCCCAGGATGTATAAGAAAAGTAGCTAAATATGGGCTTGGAAGCAAGGCAGCAAGCAGCATTCTTCCATGGTTATGGCCTCCAAGCCCTGCTGTGAGTTTCTACCTGACTTCCCTTAGAGCTGAACTGTGGTCTGGAAATACAAGATGAAATAGATGCTTTCCTTCTCAAGTTGATTTTGGTCATGGTGTTTATCACAGCAACAGAAATAGAAGAACATTTGATAACCCTCGTTGTCAACATCAACTTCTTCACCATAATTGCTGCCTTTTTTTTTTTTATACATAGGCAGTGGACTAAATGTTCAGTTTTAACTTTTTAAATTCTCACAACTACTCGGTCTGAGTGCTCTGCTATTTCCATTCCTCAGATGAGGAAACTGAGGAACAGAGAGGCATCTGCCCAAGTCCCATGCTGCTGGTAAGTGGCATAGAGGGTTCTGTTACAGATGGGTGGGCTCCTCTGCAAGGCAAACTCTCAGTTTACATGGGGGACAGATTGCAAAGGATGGGCTACCATCAGCTGAGACATTGCTCAGTGATGCAGATGACTCCACGGTTGTCCCCAAATTTCAACAGAGGAAAACTGAGTAACAGGGAAGAGAGATGGTGAAAGAGTCAGGGCCTATTGCCAACTAGGTAGGAAAAGATCCTTTGTATGATGTGTGCTTAAGGAAATGGGTCTTGCAATACCTGGAACTCTTAGGCCATCCTAGGGTACCACTGGAGCATTTATACTTTCTACAAAATCTGAGAATATGCAAACCACAGGTCACAGGGAGCCCATCCTTCTCACAGCATTCCCAGGCTGGTGGTGAAAGGGTGTGTGTGTGTGTGTGTTTTCAGTCCATTCAGATGCAAACCAGAAAAGACTCTCATTTTCATTCAGTGTTCAAATAGAGTGGTCTCAGACTTCTGATATCTGTCTCCAGGGAGGAAAGGAGGATGCTGCAACACATATTTCTATGTTGGTGTTCTTAAGAGTCTTTGTAAAACAAAGCTATAAAAGCCTAGCCCAGCTTTAGGTCCCGCAGGAGTGTGGCCTGGCTCCGAGGCGATTGGCCCACTGCTCTTTTACTGTTGCTAGGATGCTTAAGGTCCAGCCTGGGGTTCTGGGGAACTGATGGGCTCAGGAAGCCTCGCCCAGGCCCCTGGCTTCTCCTTAGGTTGTCACTCACTATCAGAAACTGAATCCAGACTAGTTCATTCCATGGATTGTGGAATTGAGACTTTAAGGGTCAGGGACAGCAATCTTATCTCCCAAATCTGGGTTGGGGGTGATACTCTGTCAAAGGCTAGGGTTAACTGTGACTTTATCATGCCAACTTTGCAAGTTTCCCATCACCTCCAAAATAACCTTTCTAGATTTTTTTTTTCTTTTTGAGCTTTATGTTGAATATAAATTCCTGAATTTATATTGCGCTTCTGTCTAACACCCAAGTGAGGTTAATTTGGATTTGCATAATTTGTCATGGCTTTTAATTTCTGCCCAACTCCAAGTCTAATGGATTAGGTTTGCTCCCCAGCTAAAGAATATATAAACAAACTGTTTGCATTTCCAAAAATGACTCTGGGGGCAGAGCGCTTTTGAGGCACCATTTCTTTTTTTTTTTTTTAATTTTTTTTTAATTTCTTTTTTTTTTGAACATGAAATGCTTTTTTTTATAGCATGTTTTACAAGGGGAGGGGGTAAGAGGGTCCAGGTGGTGGAAAAGTACAAAATCTTCTTGGCCTGTGCCTTGAAACATATCATGGTCTATATGGTACGAGGCACCATTTCTTAGCCCAATCATTGGATCATTATTTTAGCTTGGAAGGGACCCTGGAGCAGTCACCTGGTGTAACATGTCCTTTACCTGTGACTCTGCTGTTGTTCCCTTCACTAGAGCTGGAGAATTTCTTTTCCTACTCATAGATGCTGGGCTTGGCCACAGCGTGTGGAAAAGATGGTCTGAGAGGTTGGCTCCAGTGAAGACCCCAGGAGGCACCTCAGGTTTCTACTTACCCATCTCAGGGTAGCACCAGCCCAAAGGAAGCGAGTCAACATTATAGAGCAGATACAACCCCACCTCCCTCCACTCCCCCCACCCCCTGCCTCCTACCCATATCAAAGGGATTACAATTCTGGAGCTGGAGCAGAGCTGGTGAGCTGGCCACAGTCAAGGGTAATTAAATCAAGTCAGCCCTAAGGGTATGTGGGCAGAATGAATGCTTGTGATTTTTAAACCGCCAAGCTAAGGTGTGGGTTGTTATGTAACCGACTGTAGTGATAACTGGTTGATATGGTTCAATTAGGTGTGACTCCAACTCTTGCTCATTCCTGGTTCAGTGTACATTTCTCTCTAGAGAGACCCCGCAACGCACAGGGCCCCTTATACACTCACCATCCACACCATCATGTAGGAGAAGGCTGCGATCCATAGCGTAGAAGAAGCAAACGTCACCATAAACCACTTTTCCCAGTGGGGTTTGTTACAGTTGGGGACAGTGAAGTACAAGACAAAACTCAGTGGCCAGGTGAATGCCCATTTCACAGTTTCCAGTTTACCAGCTTAAGGGAGGGGAGGTAAACATAAAAAGAAAGGGAAAAAGATTAGCTTTATTTCTTTGCTTTGGTAGCCTTCACACTGCTTTCTCCAGAACTAGGACTAATCATGTATCTCTTCTCATAGAATGCTTAAATGGTCTCCCACTGACACCCAAGCCTGATACATAAAATCAAAAGGAAAAAGAAGTTATGTACTGCCCACCTGCATGTTAGCTCTGGTAAATAAC
This sequence comes from Grammomys surdaster, assembly GCF_004785775.1. Lineage (NCBI taxonomy): Eukaryota > Metazoa > Chordata > Mammalia > Rodentia > Muridae > Grammomys > Grammomys surdaster. Next base: position 3,394,249 of record NW_021604587.1, read on the forward strand.
TGAGTCACTTCATGGATTACTGGGCTGGAGGAGGCAGGTGGGGAAAGAAGAGGAAGGCACTCACAACAGAGTGGTATGTCTGTGGGTGTGTAGGTGTGGGGGCTGAGAAGACAACCATTTTGTATCTGTTCTTCACTGTTCCCAAACAGAGTGAGCAGACATAGCGCCACCTAATGGAAGCTCTTATCATTGCACCATAAAGGTACAAGGGCTCGCAAATGAGTGCTCACATACTTAAAAGGACAAGGTGGCAGATGAGTGCTCACATACTTAAAAGAACAAGGTGGCAGATGAGTGCTCACATACTTAAAAGGACAAAGGTGGCAGATCTGTCAGTGATGCCCGTCTCTGCCATCCTGGGTTGTCTGATTCCTTTCATGCCAGACACACCCAGAAATGCCCTTTTGGTTGACTATTCTGCAAGTAACCTCAGATTTGACAAATGTATTCACTCAAATTCTTTAGTTTTTCAACTGCTAATTAGCCTTCAGAAAGAAATACGTAGGCAAGTGTGAGATATCCATGTCAACTGAGATACAAAACATCTTCATCTTCCAGAAAGTTCTCTGTGTGTCCTTGTAGTCAGCCGTCACCCTGACCACCACAGCTTTTGTTCATCCCCATCTTCAAAGGAATTAAATCACCGAGTGACCTTTCCATTTGCTCACCAGCTGTTTGTTTTGAGATTGATTAAAATGCCTTTATTTATTCCTTTAATTGCTGGCAATATGCTGACTTTGCTTCTCCATTCTCCTGGGGTTGAGCATTGGGTAGTGGCCAGTTGTAGATCATAATAATTAGAGCTCCTGTCAATACCCTTGTACGGGTCTTCTGGGGATCGTGGCTTTGGTTTGGCTGAAGACCTGCGGGGGAAACTGCTGAGCCATGAGGTAGGTGTTTACTTTTTACTTTTTAAGGAACTAAAAATAGTTTCAATTGAGCAAATGTTGGCAGGTCTGTGGAGCATTTTTCTGCTTGTTATTGATGTGGGAGGTTCCAGCGCACTGTGGGCCGTGCCCCCTCTGGGATAGGTGATAGTCTGAGCAAGCCATGGGGACAAAGCAGTAAAAGATGAGCCCCTTCCCACATGGCCTCTGCTTTCAGGTTCCTGCCCTGATTGAGTTCCTGCTTTCGTTCCCCTTAATTATGGACTCTGGGACATGGAAATCAGTTAAAGCCCTTCCGCCCCAAGTTGGTTTTGATTACTGTTTTATCACAGTGATAGAAACCAAACTTAGCACAGTTACTCCAACTCACCAAACATTACTTTTATTACTTGCGAACTGTGTGTCCAGTAACACTGAGCTTACGGAGTTGCTGGGAGCATTAAAGATGAAACGGTATTAGTGAGACAGATGTGGGCCTCCCCTTTCCCTGGTGGCACCAGGCAGGTATTAAATATTGTTAAAGATCAATTAAGATGACTCTCAGTGTCTGTGAAGCTCCCATCGTAAGCTTTCTTTCTAGGGTGCATTTTCCTGTGCATAAGCAAAGACAGGAGATGGGACAAGACAATGCCCACTGGAGCTACTGGATTCTCTATGCCACCCTGGCTGCCTTGGGCCTTCAGGATAGGCAGCAGGCTGCATCAGTTATTCTGACAAACCAGACACCTTGAGAGAACTTACACAGCCGATTGCTTTAGCTCCTGAAAAGACAGCTGCAGTAGGGCTATCTCAATAGTTTGCACAGACATTTTACTATTACAAACCTCCCTGAACTTCAGATGATAATGTAGCCATTTCTACTCAGGCAAAAGGGCTGCTGTGACTGGGACCAGCACAAACCCTTCTAATTACATGCATGTTGAGCTGTGTTTGGTGCAACTCCTTCCATTTGCATGTGAGGTATGCTGTGATTATCCTCTGGCTGTATAAACAGATGCTATGGCTCAGTGAGTTGGCTGGAAGACATCCTCCTATGTGTCCTCTCCTGGTATTTTAATATTAGGCTCAGTGAAAGGCTTCTCTTAAGGGGTCTTTTCTTGCCTATACTAAGTATCGTGGGGTGAGCTGGTAACAGGAAGTGGGAGACATCAGAGCTCCAGCAGGAGTGACATTGGTAGTGGAGCAGTCAGCAGGGCAGGAGGCTTCTGGACAGCTGAAGAGGAGGCAGTGGAAGAATCTGGGAGAACAGGGAACATGGGGCATAGTGGGGATAGAGCAAATGAGATCTGAGGCTGACTAAGGATAGGAAGCTGGAAAGAGCCAGAGAAGATACTCAAGGCCCTGGTTACAGAAGAGTCCCAGTAATCTGTCAAGCCTGTAGGGCTAGAGTCTCAGACACCCAGGCTGGTGGAGAACTGTAGCATTGGCTGAGAAATCCTGATACTGATGCCTGCAGAAGAAAGTGTCAACACTAGAGGGCGCTACGTGCAACTGCTTCCACCTGCCTGGTGTTGCTGGTCACTGCTGCCAAGCACTAAAGAGATACAAGAGCAGCCAAAGATTAGCACTGAAAATCTTCTCCAGGACTACCCATGAGTCCTACTCAGGAAGAGCAAAAGGACCCAGCCAGCTGCTTGGTAACATCAGGACAGGAACAACTTGTTGGAACTTCGCAAGTTACCCTAGCCAAAATCCCGTACGTTATTCTTGATTCTTTGGTTTCTTTCATCTTGGGGCCCAAACTTGACACTGCCAAGGGCATTTCCTCCATGGCCAAAAGGGACTCCCACATTAATGCCTATCTGACCTCAATCTGTTTGCTCTTGCTGGCAGAGAGAGTTTTAAGAACAAAAGTAGAACATTCCCTTGCTGTCTACCATCTTTAGAGTAACACCACACCTCCATACTGTGACCAATGAAACCTGGCCTGATTTGGCCCCTGCTCTGACCCCATCTACCCATTTTTCAGACATCTTAAGCATTCTTCTGCCTCAAGTAAGCTAAAAATATTAATAATACTAGTGATGAAATCAATATGACAATTCACAGTATAAACAGAAATGCTGAAAAGTGGTTTTTAGACCCTAAGCATAGTCCACTAATGAAGACAAAATATCATTAAGAAAGAGGGTCCTTTTCTACTGGTGCTGTGCATCTCGCTGGACTTAATATGGAGAAGGTGAAGGGACAATGAGACTGGAGCCTGGCGAGATTGTGCATCAAGATGGCGGCTGTATAGGCTGCTTCATCATGATGGGCTTCAAGCACTGCAGGATTCAGAATAAGGGCAGATCTGTGAGTTCCACGTGAGCCCTTCAGTTGGGCATTGAGGCTCTACCCTCCTGGAGCTCTGGGGAATCCCCTTGCTAGAATTACACCAGGGGGAGATAGCAGACAGAGAGAGAGAGACAGAGAGGGGGGGGGAAAGGGAGAGGGAGAGGAGGAGGGTGATAGGGAGGGGGAAGGGGAG
>NW_021604587.1:3397615-3413873 GCF_004785775.1 Grammomys surdaster
AGGGAGAGGAGGAGGGTGATAGGGAGGGGGAAGGGGAGAGAGAGGGGAAAGGGGAGAGGGAAGGGGAGAGAGACAGAGAGAGACACAGAGAGACAGAGAGAGAGAGAGACAGACAGACAGACACACACAGAGACAGAGAGACAGAGAGACAGAGGGAGAGGGAGAGATAGAGGGAGAGGGAGAGGGAGAGGGAAGGGAGAGGGAATAGGAAACGAAATGACCTCAACTTGGATCTCTAATATTCCTCAGAATCTAAGCACAAGAAGGAAGATGAGGTCCTGACACAGGACTCTGAGAGAGCGGGAGGACGGGGTTGATTAAATAAAGCTGTGCTCAGTGTGAGCTTGTGCCAGCGAGGGCCGAGTCTCTCTCCACTATTCTCAGCTGCTTCACTTTGGCACTGGATTAGGAAGCCAGTCTCACAGCCATGAAATTGTACAGTCACAGTTTACCTCCTTGTTCCTTAGTAGCATCAACTCTGAAAGTGGAGCTACAAAGAGTAGCGTCTAAAGTATGGCTCTACCACAGGGGAGCAGATTTAATTTCTTGAGCAAAGTGAGCAACACAGAAAAGGGGCTTTGAAAATGACTTTGAGGAGTGAAGACGGCTGGCGCACATTTCAGCTTTGATGTCCATTTCTGAGTCAGGGGTGGGCTGTTTCTTCTCCCAAGTCAGCAGCATCTCTGGATGTTTTCTATATGTTGTTCTATCACCGTTTGTTCAGAATAGAGCCCCAGGGATGTGTTTATCTATTCACTTAGAGCATGTGTGTTGGGTGCTAAGTCATTTTGTGCCAGGGTAGGTCACAGCTGTGAAGTAAGAAGATGATTTCTTTCTGTGGCCATCATATACTTATGAAGTCGATGACAGGGAGGCACAACAGGGTGGCAAGTGTCAGGGTCCTTTCAAAGGACTTGCTTTGGAGTTCTTTGGAGAGAAGAAGTAACTGTGCTATATTTCAGACCTATAGGTAAACATTCACATTTGTTCTCATTGCATAGAAAACAAAAGCATACATTTACAATAGAAAAAAATCCATCTAGAAAAATACAATTTTAATTTGGTGGACTTCCTTCATGTGTGTGTGTGTTTATGGAAATGTGTTTACCTACAAACAAATCTCTGTTTGCAAGTAGTAATTGTTTCTTCACTCAAGAATATATGTGTATTTATATGTAAGTATATAGATATGTGATATATATAATGTATAAGTATTCAATGTATAACATAAATTCTATATGCATATATAAACAGTTATATTAAAGCAAGTGTAGTGTCTATACACATGATGGTCTTAGTGATGACTATGAACCAGGCACTGAGGATAGACATCCTGAATGGCTGTACAGAAGGATGGCTCAGGTGGGGCAGAGCAAGACTAAGTGACTATGGAGCTTGGTTTCAGAGTGGAGCTTGATTTCAAACCCATGAACTGGTTCTGTAACTTCCCGTTTAATATTTTCAGACTGTAGATGGTGGCTGTGGTTGGCCACAATTAACCTTGAGTGAGCGAAACCACAGAAAGTGAAACTGCAGATGGAGGGAGTGCGTTTTTTTTTCCTAAGGAGATAATCTACTAACAAGTAGTAATTTAACTTTGGCAGATCTACAGGAATCTGGATGGGTGTTTCTTTAATTAGATTTGGTAAGTACCTGTCAATGCTCCTGTTTTAGGGAAGGAGTGGGGAATCAGGAACAGTTCTGGTCGGAATTGTACTTGTTGCCTGCCCCTTCCCCCTTAGATATGGGGAGCAAGAAGCTCAGCAAGGCCTTGCATCCAAAAATGGCGCAGGCCTGGGAACTCCAGTGGCATCTTCCATGATGAGCTTTCAGCTTGATCATACTATACTTGCTCTGCCCAGCGGAACTGCACACACAAATGATTGTGACTGTGAATTGGACCAGTGCAGTCTTCATAAAACCAGCCAAAACATTTTGAAGGTCTAGCAAAGAATTCTTTGGGCTTTGCCCTCTTGTTTTCCTGATGGGTGGGGGTGAGATACATGGTTATGGGAACATTAAACATACAGGCCTGAAAGCTTTTATGTGTCTTGCCTCTTCCCTTTCAGCACGTCAGGGAGTGTCCCTGGCCAGGCCCATGAGGTAAGGCCCCAAGGACCAGTTTCTGCATGGCTCTGTGTCTCCTGTGGATGCTGCTATGCAAGGAGCAGGATGTTGAAGATGCAGGTACTGAACAGAGAAGAAGGGTGGGGGAGTGTGAACACAGGAAGCAGGGAGGTGTCCTCCAGAGCCATCTTGCACTGGGTGTTTCCAGCCTCGAAGAAACACCAGTGAAGTGGCTCTGCCCATGGGCACACACTGCTTGTTGACATGGGTCTACCTTAGAACAAGAGGTCCTGCAGCGTGACTCAGAGGCTAAGGGAGGACCTTCATCCTCCAAATGTATTTAGTAAAAGTGCTCACATTTCAATTCCTGGCCACATGCCCGCATCTTTAGACCTCTCACAGCAGAGCCCTGCCCATGGCAGACACTTCATACAAATATGTTTCTGCTTATAGAGAGACCCTTTGGAATTGAATAGTAACGCTAGCCAAGTGAAGAACATCTATCTGTGATCCCCAGAAATCTCCCTTCCTAAGCCCAAGTCAAGGACATCTTACAGGGTGGGTCGAACGGCGTGTAGGGGCCTTCATCGTCATCTTCATCCTCCTCCTCCTCTTCATCATTCTCGTTGTTCTCATTGTCTTCATTCTCATTCTCTGTCTCATTGTCAGCCTCAGCAACTATGTCGTCCCTCCGGGTTCCGTTCACACCCCTGTCAGGGGCATTGCTGGGCCCTGTTCCGTTCTCCACTGTGTGCTTAATTGGGATTTTGATGGCCACTTCAGATTCCCCATTGGTATAAGCCCTGCTGTTTATCAGTCTTTGTCTCTAAAAATAGAAAGCGATCTGTCACTACAGTCACAGGGATGGAAATTACTCACACCAAAACTCGACCAGGTATGTCTTCCCCAGCACTGACAAAGAGGTGTGTCCAGAAGACTCCAGGGCAAAGGGTTAGGGAGTTTCTCAAAGCAGTAACAGACTTGTAGGGGGGTTGGTCTGGTGCTGCTATATATTCAAATGGCTAAGTACTATCCCCCAAGAGCTGGTACCCTCCCCCCCCACCCAACAAGGAGATCCTCACCTATACCAGCTTTTGTGGTGTAAACCTACACACCTTTCCAAGTAATCCCTGATTGGTTAATAAAGATGCCTATAGCCTGGGCTGGGCAGAAGAGAGGGAGGAGGAGTGAAGGGTAGAGGGCTTGGAGGTCTCAGGCAGGGACTATGAGGAGGATGAGGAGGAAGGAGGAGGAAGTTGTCATAGGATAGCTTGGCTTGTGAGCGCATGGCCATGAGGGCTGGCCTGATGGAGTAGGAACAGCCCAGGTGGAACATGGCAAATGGTATCTTGGGGAATCACCACAGGGAAGTAGACAAAATAGCACAAAGGCTTGATATCTGCTCAGTTCTAGTGTTCGAAAGCCTTTTATAAATACAAAGGCTTCTGTGCCTTTTCTCTGGGAATGATATGGCTGCTCTGAAGTGGGGTAGAAACCCTTAAATAGATATTTAAAGACAACAAGGGTGTATAACAACTGTCATGATGGTAATAACCACAGCACAGATTTAGATGCTTTCCCTTTGGGAAGGAAAATCAACCTTTTATGATCCACTGGAACATTTCAAATTCTCTTTGGGAAAATTTCTACATCTGGGGTGTGCAGTTTTTTGACATCTATGTGCTGTGACATTCTTTTTTCTCCATACTGTGGAAACCGTTGTTCTATGTTCAAGAAGCTACTGCCTCGCTTGGACTACTGTGTTGGTGAGGCTGCCACTCCAGGAAAAGGCAAAAGCTCGGGTTTGTTTTAAACTACGGTGATTTTTATTTAGCAACTTTGATACAAGTTTATGAGGAGATTTATTCAAGTGGAAGAAAACAGGTCAGGGCTGGGGATACAGCTTAGCTGGTAGAGTACTTATCTAGCAAAAATGAGATGCTAGGTACTCCATAAACTGAAAATGTAGCACATGCTTGTAGTTCCAGCACTCAGAAGTTCAAGACACTCATTGGCTATGTAGAAAGCTTGAGGCCAGCCTGGGCTGTGTGAGACCCTGTCTCAAAAAAGGTCAGTAGAGGGGACTAAGCTGTGTCCCTCAATATGCAGTGGGAAGTGGCAGGTGGATGGGGGATAGGTGGTTCAGTGGGCAAAGATGCTGGGTAAGGGCTGAAGGATAGATTTACGTTAAACTCTCACCCAGGTGCTGCATCTTTAAAATCATGAAGTCTCCCCTCCCCTCCCTTCCCCTCCCCTCCCTCCCCTCCCCTCACGCTCCACCCCTCTCTGCCCTGCCCCTCCCCTCCCCTCCCCACCCTTTCCCTTCCCTTCCCTTCCCCTCCCATTATCCACTATGCTTTCCCGGATACCTCATTGATCAACATTCGACTGGCCATGGAGAGCCGGGTCTTGGGAGGAAAGTGGCTTGTGATCATAATTCGAAGGCCGGCCTCAGAGAAAGAAAGCTGGTGTGGGTAGGCAGACAGCAGCTCATCCACCATGATCACGGATGCTTTGCGGTGGAAGTTGGCTAGGGAAATGTGAACGAGAACATACAGTAGCAGGGAGCCCAGAAGAGAGTCACGTACCTATTCCTCTTCCTTTTGCTTCTCTCCACCTCACTCCTTCATGGCTTTGCATCTACTCATCCATCTATCTATTGGTCCATTTATCCATTTATCTGTCCATCCATCCATCCATCCATCCATCCATCCATCCATCCATCCATCCATCTGTCCATCCATCCATCCATCCATCCATCCATCCATCCATCCATTTACCTCCCCTTCCTTTCCTTCTCTTCCTCTCCTTCCGCCTTTCCTTTCCCATCATCCTTTTCTTCTCCCTTTCTTTCCTTTCTCCTATCTATCCATAGAAGTTTGTGAAGATCAAAATTAGGGATCATACTTAAGTCACAGGTCGTGTTTAATAATTCATTTGAAATGACTTGGGATTATTCAAACACCACTCATCAATATGGCAAGAGTGAGCAGGGTAAGAGAATCCCTCCTAGGCCTCAAAGAGTTATTTTCCCAGCGCTAAGATCTGGGTCACAGGAAAGACCCCAATAACCTTTAGTAAGCATCGTGTCCATGCATGAGAACCCAAAGCATTGGTACATGCCGCAGAGCTGACTGTGTTCCAGTTGGAGGCTATGGTGTGCATGCATCCTGTGAGCAGAGTGGATGGGGGTGCGAGCTGTTCACATATAGAGGACTAGTGTTCAGGAGGAGGCTTGAGACACGCCTTACAAAATATGAAGCATTCCACTGAGGCCTGAGCCCTCTCTCTTTGGAATAGCACTGCACACAAATCCCTCACAGGTACTTGGCTACAGCCACTTGTAGTTCTCACTCCCATTTTCCAGGGAAACCATTAAAAGGTTTATCATCATCATCACCATCACCATCACCATCACCATCACCATCACCATCACCATCACCATTGTCCTCTCTGATCTATGCCAGATACTCTGCGCACCAAGCCACTTCCTCAGGCCCAGCATTAATAGCATTCAGCTTTTTTTGTGCTCCCTGCCCCACCATACGTTATAAAGTTCTCAGAAGAGAGAAACTAAAGAAAATCCTCCCACAGAATGGGAATGGTACTAAATAACATCAAAGTCTTCCATTAAGCATACATATAGTCCTTCAGAAAACTATATCAAGTATCTCATTTCAAAATACAATAAATTATTGAGTCTAAAGCTAGAGATATGGTTGAAATAACCTGTACAGCTTCTAATTTATTTATTTTTGTTGTTTCTCTGCAAAGTGACCATCTAGGACACAGTTAAAAGAGAAAAAAATTTTAAAAGTTAAATGAAAAAGGAAATACATTCATGGCAAAATTACATGATATTTTTCTATGTCTCATATGAATAATGTTTTTTATCGGAGAGCACCATGTGACTTCCTCTAACATCATATGAATAGCATGATAGTTTTATAAGAGCCTATTAAATAGAAGAATTACTTTGAAAACAAAGGTAATTTTCTTGCTCCTTCTGTAGTTTGGAACCTGAGTTAATGCAGTCTGGAAGTGAATTTGGATATATGTGATAATAACCAGTGATGCCAGTTGCTCTGAAGCATTGTCTTCCACCCTTCTGCGTAGTTAACTGACTTCCTCATTACAGAAATGATGCCCATCCATCGGGCTCAGAGGGGCTAAGTAACTTTTCATGGCTGCACAGCCTCAATCCTCTACCTCAAAACTCATGTTCTTCTCTCCTGGCCCTGCTGGTCCTATCTTCCCATATCACCTTCATAGAATGGGTTTCCTGGGCATTTCAATGGATCCAGGTATGGCGCAGGAGGCAGGGCAGGAGAGCTGGCTCTCTGTTTTCTCAGGGCTTGTTAGACAGACTCACACTGTGCAGCCTGCCCTGGACTCAGGATCTGCTAGTTACCTTTCTTGAGTAGCACCACAGTGGCGTCACAGTTGCTGCTGTCGTCAATTTCAGTGTTGTTGGCCAATCCGTTGACCATGTTTCCGGCACCTTTCGTCCTCCTTTCGAAGCACTGGTGTATGCACGCATTGTATCTGAGCAAGCAGTAAACAGAAGGAGTCCGTCAGCACCCACGCTCTCCTCTGCCTGACTCCATGCCTCCTCTCTTCCTTTCTGGACACACCTGGTAAGGCCCCATGACCGAGCCTCATGGTCTGCACACTACAGCTGGATGATTATCTAGACCTACTTGTCTTTGGCTTCTTGCAGGGAGATATTTTGTTGCTAGAATCTCTGTTACTGTGTACCCTCACTTTAGGTCCAGTTGGCTTGTGGCCTTATGACAACATTCTGTGCTCCAGTGCCCTGAAGGGATGATGAGGAGACACCAAGAAGCGCTTCTGGCATGCCCTAGTAGACTAGCATCCAAGCAAAGCAGTGTTTGCAGGGTGCTAGGATGTTTTTGGCAGGAAAATGCCCTGGTTCCTTTACTCTGAAGTGTTGCAGAGGAGATCTCAAAACACCAAGGGTGAAGGCAGGGATAGGAACGACAGAGCTACTACTGCACGTTCTCTCACTCAAGATCTTAATATTCATTGGTCATGGTATAGCCTCCTGAAGCTGCACCTCCACCCAGTTTGACTTCCAGCCCCACACAGGAATTCAGGCTGGGCCAGAAACCACTTAAAACCTTCTTCATCTCTTCCTCATCCCTTTTGCTTCCAGACAGGAGACACTCCCTCTCCACAGGCCCCTCCCACTGCATTCCTGTGCCTGGCTTTTCAGTCAATGCCTCCATGGAGGCATTAACCATAGGAACTTCCTAACTACATGGTTGAGACAGGGTGTGGTAGAGGATGGATGTTCTGAGTTTGAACCTTCTCTTGCATGGACTTCATCCTGAATACTCTTGGAGCCTGTGGCTGTTCCCTTTTGGCAAAGGGAGAACAGGGAACTAGTCAAGAGTGATAGATGTAGGCTCTGAAAAGGCACAGACAGTGAATCCTGGGAGATTCTTGGGATTTCTAAGTGGGAAAGAATTTGAACATCACTATTTTGTAGCACGTGTGAAATAATGGCTCCGGATGTTACGCATCAATGGCTGCCACCACCACAGAGGGAAAGGTGACGTAGACGTGCCTCCTGATGGTATAACTGACATAGTATAGCCTGATGCAAATCCAATGCAGATGTATAGGACACACAGAGACCAATGGAACTGGCCTCTGATAGAGCATGGACTTGGACTGCAGTAATAATTTCCAAACCATAGGCATCTCTTTAGGCTAACAACTAAATTCTGCTGAAAAATAAATTGCAAGAACACACACACAAATTTACACTGCATGCACATACACACACACACGCATTCACACTGCATGCATACACACACACATACATTCATACTGCATGCATACACACACACACACAAAAATTCACACTGCATGCACACACACACATGCATTCACACTGCATGCATACACACACACATGCATTCATACTACATGCATACACACACACATATGCATTCACACTGCATGCATGCATACACACACACACACATATACACATACACACACACACACACACACACACACACACACACACACACACAAAGAAGCCAGAGGAACAATTATAGGCAGAAAGAACTACAAAGCATGCTGCTCCCAAGAATAATTTTAAACATCATTCATTTTGATTATCATTTGAAAAACATTTACAATATTTATGAGACCCTTAAAAATACCTGAAAAGTAGGACAGATTGATACTTTTGGAAGTCAAAATACCGAGTAGGTATTTGGGATATTGAATTAGCATTCATATTTTAGACAATACAATAGTAATTGTGGCTAGGATAAAGATAAGTCCTTTTAGAAACACATGTGAAAATCTTCAAGGATGAACCATGAAGTGATGCCCAAGGCTTCAAAATTATGTGGAGGGAGGGAAACAGATCTACATGGAGCAAGGCTGGGCTGATGGCTTCGGGGATGAAGGTGAATACACAGGGCTTGTCATTCTGTCAACTTTTGTTTGTTTTAAACATTCATCTAATAGAAAGGTTCCCAGCTTTCCAGGTTCAGTATGACTACCTTTCCTTATGACAGGGACAAAGTCAGTGGCTTTTTGTTTCTTTTTTTCAAGGTCTTACTGTGTAGTCTCACAGTAATCTGGAACACAATACTCTGGACATGCAATCCTCCTGTCTCAGAAGAAGCAGTGTTTGTGCTATCTTAACTCAGAAACTATTTTCCCCATGAAGATACGGACTTACCCAAGGGTTTGTTCTCGAAGTATAACAGCATCTTATTAATTTATTGATACTTTAATACCATATAATGAAGGCTTTTTAAAAATTTAGTTTCCAGTGATGGCTTTTTTGAAACCAGATATTATACTGATAACTAACTGTTTACATTCTGCCCTGATAAAAACCTTTGAAATAGGAGGTATTATTTTGCAGAAAAGGAGATCAATATTAAAAATGGCTGAATAATTTAGCCACACTCCCAAGGCTACTCAGTGGCTGGGTGAGAGCTGCCCCTCAGGATGAATGGGAAGCGGTTAAACTCTTACCCCCAAGACGAATCAAATAACCTCATCTACAAACTTCCCTCCAGAGACGTGACCAGGATGAATAGAGGTAAGTTCTTGCCAAGGTTGCAAGTGTGGTACATAGCCTGGATGGTTTCTACCTATCTGGCAAGTCCAAAATGGCTTTTGGATTTTCAGGCAGAATGCTTAAAGTTATTTTAAAGCTATCTAGATCCCAGGGGCAGCTGAAGAGTCTAATACATGCCGTGTGGGGTTTCCTTTTTTTTCCATGGCTGTGGCTCTGTTTTATATTTTTAATTGAATGTTTTAAATTTTGTGCTTGCTCCCTGAAGCTATTTTATTGTGAAGCATGCAATTTTATAAATCAGATTTTATAAAAACCCAATGATTAGAGTCTCTGATTGCAGAGAGGGACGGCCTAAAGAGCAGAGATTTCAATTTAGAACTTAGTGTGGAATTTATGCAGAGGATTCCATGAAGCTGTTATTCGCAGTTTTATTTGTGTCCTGCTGCTTTGAACATCTGGAATGGTGGGAAAGCCGAGGCCTCAGTAGAAACAATCTCTTTAGCTGCTATATATTTGGTGTGACTCAGGGTAGAGGCTCTCTTGTTACCTTAATGTCTACAAGTCTGTTGTGCAGCTTGTGTGCTTTATGGTGACCGAGTGAGAGGGTGCCGTGACCACAGAGAAACCTTGCTGGCAATGTTCCTCAATTCCCCTTTCTGTTAGATTCCATCTGTGTTTGAAGACTGTATCATTTTGCAAAGCCTCTATTAAATATGGTACACACAACTGTCACAACTAGGACTTGAGAACCAAGATGCTCAGCACAGAGGAGACCCTGTGAGGCAATGGTGGAATCACTGAAGGACCAGGTTCTCAAAAGGGAACAAGAGGATTCTTGACTCTAGAAACCCAAACTTTGAGCTTCCAAAATAATTTCTTTAGAAGGTGAAATAATTAAGTGGAAGACAGGGAGAGAAGCATTGAGAACCACTGAAGACATCCCCTCTGTGGCATTGACTCTCTTCATAGGTCTGCCATTTGAAGCAAAGAAGAGTAAGACAGCTGCTCCAACTTAAGCGTTGTCTTCAGAGGCCAGAAGCTTTGGTAAGCCTTTGGGTCAGTTATGTTAACTGTGGGAGATCAGCAATTAGTAATTCCAGTGGGAGGTAATTAATTACACTATGTGTGACTTCTCACTTCCCCATCAGTTTCTTTGTAACAATTCCAAGCCAGGATATGCTGCAGGGAGGTCCTACTCTAGAAATGACACATCCAGCAAGAAGATTCAGAGCCGACCATTGGACAGCTCCTCCACTAATCTCGGGACGCCATATTGAATAGATGGTTAGTGAGCTGCTTGTGGCCCACCCTGGACACCACTTAGGCCAGCTCCTGGTTTTGTTGCTAATGTGATGTTTGGCTGTATTCATACTGGGTTGTCCCAGCAGGTCTCTCAGGCCCTGGTGGCCAAAATGAACGCTTTTCCACATCTTTTCAGAAAAAAAAATACAGTGTTCATTCTAGACTGCTGTCTGGCATGTCCAAGCTGACAAGCACTGAGCTGTCCCTACTTTCCTTCCCCTAGAGGTGGCTACCAATGCTGGAGGAATGTAGGGGATGGTTGAGTTTAAGAGACAGCTCAACAGGGGAGGAGATCTACATCTCTGTGAGCTACTAATCTCGGTGACTCTACATGGGAACCTGAACGGCATGTTCAAGAAATGTGCTTTGATTTTATTTATAGAACAGCAAGCAGGACTATCATTCTTGATACACAAAGTAATCTGCCTTAACTCCAGAAGGAAGAAGTGGTAGCTTAAAAACACAAACAAGTTCTCGGTTTCTCTTTCCTTCCATAACTGAAATGTAGTCCTGAGTTATGCGTTGCCCTCGGTGACTCAGGTCTTATAAATAGAGCATGGCAAAAGTGATGGTGTGCATGTCTGAGGAGGGGTTAGGAAAGGCATGGAGGGATGCCCTGCCCTCTGCCTCTCTCTCTGGAATCACCAGCTGTAGAGATAACCTCTTATAAGCATCAATAAAAAATGTCAATCAAAAAGCTGAGGACCAATGAGTCGAGGCAGGAAATAGGAAGTGGGACACTGGTAGGAAGAGAGGATTCTGGGAGGTGCGTGAGAATAAAACGAGACGAGACAGGAGACAGACTGAGGAGAGGATGTAAACCAGCAGGCTAATAAAAGCTAAAAGCTCAGCTGTCAGATCCTGCACGTGTTTTACTTACTTCATGATGATGATATAGACGAGGTACATCAGCACTAGGACTAGAGATTCCCACCTGCACAGGAAGAAGTACAATTAGAGAAGGCAAGCCCAGCAGTCTTGTCAAGCCAGTCATGGCAAGCCATGTCAGCCAGTGCTGGAAGCATCTGACGCCTATGGCCAGGATGGCAAGGCAGACCAGTTACACACATTCCTAGTCTGTGCAAGTGTTTCATGTCACATAGGTCTTTTCTCCTCACCTGAGTGGATGATGCCTCTTTGGTATTCACTTACCAGGAAGAGCTCTAAGGAAAGGGGCAGGCATTTGTGTAAATATTCTGGAGTTTAATTACTCACAGGGGCTACCCAGATCTACTTACAGAAAACAAAAACACCAGAGGAACTGACAGGGGCACTGGGCAGCAGTGGTGAGGGGCAGAGGTCTTGGCTACAGAGGTGTATTGCCAGAAAGAGAAAGGGAGAAGAAAGAGATAAGGAGAGTTGAGGAGGGAATCTGGTAGTGTCAAGAGAGAGAGAGAGAGAGAGAGAGAGAGAGAGAGAGAGAGAGAGAAAGAGAGAAGGAGGAAGAGAGAGAGAGGAGAGAGGGAGGGGGAGGGTGTCAGCAGGAAGAGTGAGAATGAGTGAGAGGGGTTTGGGCATGGTAGACAACAGTGGCTGGTGCCTGTAACTCTCAAGAGTGCACTACATAGTGAGTTCTAGGTCAGTTTGGAGTATGGAGTGAGATCCTACATCCAAAAGCAAAAATAGAAAACCCAAACCAAAGCAGAGAAAGCACAAGAGAGGAAAGGAAGGAAAACAACTGAGAGACGGGGACTGTCCTTGGGCCTGTTAGGACCTCGATCCCTTCATTTTCTTCCTTTAGTAACTTCCAGCTAAAGCTCATGGACTTGTGGTTTGGACCCCTGCTTAGCTGCAGGTTTAAACTAGTTGAAGGATCATGTTTGGTTTGGAGAGAAGGGAACGGAACTGGGGAGGTCTGAGGAGGAAGTTCCAGCTTCCTTAGCCTTTTGATCCCAGAGAAATTATGTATTTCGGTTATATAAAGAATACACAGAGGTCTTAATGCTGTTCTTTTTTTTTTTTAAATGGGAAACATGGGGGTATTCAGGTAGGTTTGCCTTGGGAAGGGGCTAGAATACAATTGGATACAACAGTCATTTGCACCCTCATGTTTATTGTGGCACATATAGAAACCAGCCAGCTGCCCACCAGCAGAAGAATAGATACAGAAATCGTGGTGCATATATATGTGTATCTATACATATACATACAATATATACCATAGACATATATTAATTAGCCATAAACATGAATGAAACTCCATTGTTTTCAGGGAAATGGATGAGACTAGAGGTCATATCAAGCAAAATAAGCCATATTCAAAAAGATAAATATCATGTTTTCCTCATATGTGGACTATAGGTAAAAAATAAGACATAAAAGTAAAGTGAGACTAACAGTTGGGAAAAGAGCGATGGGAGGCAGGAAGAGGCCAAGGTTATAATTGGATGAATGTGACCGAAGTATATGACGTGTATTGTACCAGAAAGTAATAACAAAGCCCATTATTTTACATCACCAATACAGACAAACTGAAATGGGGCGGTCATGGAAACCCTGTGTCCACACAGAGTGCTCCCAGGCCTCCTTAAGATGACTTTGCTAGCATGGATTTATCCTTGTAGAAAGCACTTGGAGCATGAGAGGCCTCAGGGCATCCAACTGTCCTAGGTTCAGCCATAGTTCTTGGCTTCAGTCTCCAGGAAGATGC
Source organism: Grammomys surdaster (assembly GCF_004785775.1). NCBI lineage: Eukaryota > Metazoa > Chordata > Mammalia > Rodentia > Muridae > Grammomys > Grammomys surdaster. The sequence goes on from NW_021604587.1 coordinate 3,410,710, forward strand.
CTCTACTCTGACCCCTGTTGCCTCACTCCAGAAGTAAGCACTCATGTAAAGGGAACTTCACGGTTAAGTTCTTTCCAAGAAAGGTGCATTTTAGTGTCAGATTACTGGAAAAGAAGCAAATTCAGTGGCCAGGTCTCTCTCCTTTCTCTTTCCTCTTTCTTTCCTTCCTTCCTTCCTTCCTTCCTTCCTTCCTTCCTTCCTTCCTTCCTTCCTTCCTTATTTAAAAATCCCTTTGTCATATTGTATCTTAAGACTTCCCTCAAATTGCAACCTTTCTCTCGCAGCCTCTGGAGTGCTAGGATCACAGGTGTGGACCATATTGTCCAGCTTAGATCCACTACTTCCTAACCACTCTTTCAATCTTTCTTGGTCATTTTTCAGGATCACCCAAATGTGAGAAACCCCATTCCTGCCTACATTGCTGGTTTCTGGTGTAGGCTTGCCAAAGCCTTTCCCACCCTGAACACACTGGCCTACTGAGGCCTCTGTGGTCTCTCTTGGCTCCTTTGCCGAGGTGATGATCAGGGGTCCTCATGGTTCCCTCTACATATCCCTTTTCTGCTGTGAAAATCTCAAAATGACCTCTGACAACACGTCCACTGCCTGCCCACTCGCCAGGGAGAACCTGTAGGTCAGCACTGTCTGCAGGTGTGTGCTGGATCCAGCTCGTAAGAGACCCCAGGTGGAGCAGATGGTATTCTCAGACATTCTGCCAGGGCTACTTCTGTCTCCCATAGTCACAACTTGAGGAACTCAAAGGAAGAAACCAGAACACCACTCTGAATATTTTAGTTTCTTCTTGAGCCTTTGGAATACTTCAGCTCCCTTCTGACACCGTGGCCTTAGCTGACCTGCTATCATGGATCCACAGGCCTTGTCCTGCACAATGAGCTAATAGATGTTTCTCTCACGTTTTCAGTTCTACTCGAAGTGTCTTTTGAATATTCCTTCCCTATTTCTTGCCCAGGAAGAAAACTCTACTGTACTGAGGCAACAACTGATCTCAAGAAAGGAACATCCCACCTTCAGTTTCTAGGATCAATAACAATTGGTCTAAAGTTGTAATTGTTACTCCTGTCCCAGCCATCATGTTACTAAAGACATGTAAGATGAAAGGGTCTGAGAAAGGCATCTAAGTCTCTTATTCTTCCCTCTTGTATTTAACACAGACATGATGGCTAGACTTACAGTAGCCATTTTAGGACTATTAGGAAAGGGAAGGAGAAACATCCCTGGTGTACCTGAGATACAAGATGGTTAGTTTGTAAAAATTGTCTTCCAATTCTTGCTTGAACATAAACACAGAGCACAACAAGCTTTAAGAATGGTCAAGGAATCTCATTCAGGTATGGTGGCAACACTTTTTTTTAAAAAAAAATACAGTTATCCCTGTTTATCTGCAGGTTCTACTTCTGTAACTTAATAAACTACAAGTTGAAAAATATTTTAAAAATTTTATCTGTACTGAACACACACTGATGCCTTAAGAAAACAGTATTTCCATCATGGTTCCTTTTAGCATCAACTTGACATAATCTAGAACCACCTGAGAAGGATGTCTAGGTAGGCATGCTGTGAGGAAGATGACCTAGAGTAATGGGATGAGATGCCCACTGTAGGTGGCAGTTGATACTGGACTGTATAAGATGGAGTAACTGAATTTAACACTAGAATGCAGCATTCATTCACAGCTCTCTGCTTCCGATGGTAGATACAATGTCACCAATTCTCTGAGGATTCTGCTGCTGTGACTTCTCTGCTAGTCTGTACTAGAAATGTGAGCTAAAATAAACCCAATGATCCCCAAAGTTGCTTTTGTCAGATTATTTTATCACAGCAGTAGGAAATTAAACTAAGACAATTTCATGAACAATCTAGTGCAGTGGTTCTCAACCTTTCTAACGCTATGACCCTTTAATATAGTTCCTCATGAACCCAACCATAAAATTATTTTTGTCACTATTTCATAACTGCAATTTTGTTTGCTACTGTCATTGTGATGTAAATATCTGACAAGCAGGATGGTCTTAGGCAACTCCTGTGAAGGGTCGTTTGACCTCTCCCCAAAGGAGTTGAGACCCAAAGGTTGATAACTGTTGATCCAGTGTAACACTATATAATACATGAGAACACCTCAACCCTGCTATTTAAACAGCATTACATTGCATTGGTTATTAATGACCTGGAGGTGTCAAAGCATACAAAAGAAGGTGTGTAAATACCATGACAGTTTACATACAGACTTGAACAACCATAGATTCTGGTATCATATGCAGCCCTGAAACCAATTCTTCACAAACCCTGAGAGATCACTGCATTTGTATTTGGTGATATTCATTTTCTTATGAGCACTCTTGTTTCAAGATCAACACAGTTGCAATCAGTTTCCTTCTGAAGATATAAAGTGAGTTAATCACCTGCCTTAACATCTCTAGGAGCTGCAGGACTATCTTGCAACAGTGGAATTCAGCTTATAAGATATAACCAAACCCCTGCTGCAGCTTCACTGTGTATGCTGAAGAGTTTGGTTTTAAAGGGAAAGATCAGTTTCTTCCCACACACCCTTCCAGATAAGTCAATGCTTGGTAGGTAGGAAAGCAGGAGAAGTGAAGAGTGAAAGGCATATTCAAGTTCAATATATTTTGCATCTCCTAAAATGAGGAATTGAAATCCCTGGAATTCCCGGAGCAGCAAAGGGCCAGTAGTGCAGAGTTTAATTTCCCAGTCTCACTCATATGAGAAATTCTCTCTGTCAGCTCATGCATGCAGTCACAGTGATTACACAACAGGCTGGCACTCGGAACGATGGGACTAAGTGCCCTGGAAGCCCTTAGCTCAGGTCTTTGGAAGCAAACACTGAGAGATTTTTGATTCTACCATCCCCCAGGACTAGCACCAAGTTGCACACCACTTGTGACACACATCTGTGGCCCTCCTGGTTCTGTCCATGTTCCCGGTTGCATGTGAAGGACTGTTGGTGTTCAGAATATAGGCACTAAGGGCTTGTTTCTGTGCAGAATCTAGAATCTCTTATAAAAGATTTTGGGCTCTATCCTAGAATTGGTTTACCTAACATCACAAGGAAAGAGGAGAGGAGGGAGGGAAGGAGAGAGAGAGAGAGAGAGAGAGAGAGAGAGAGAGAGAGAGAGAGAGAGAGAGAGAGA
>NW_021604587.1:3413883-3423563 GCF_004785775.1 Grammomys surdaster
AGAGAGAGAGAGAGAGAGAGAGAGAGAGAGAGAGAGAGAGAGAGAGAACACTTGTGGCTGTTTGAATAGGAATGGCCCCTAAAGGCTCATATGTTTGAATGTTTGGTCGTTAGGGCGTGGTACTGCTTGATTAGGAGATGTGGCCTTGTTTGAGGAAGTACGTCACTGGGTTTGGGCTTTGGAGTTTCTGAAGCTCAAGCCAGACCCAATGATTCTCTCTCCTCTTCTTTCTGTCTTTGGATTCTGATGTAGAACTCTCAGCTACCATGTCTGCCTGCATGCTTCCTGACATGACAATAATGGACTAAACCTCTGAAACTGTAAGCCAGCCCCAGTTAAATGCTTTCCCTTATATGAGTTGCCCTGGCCATAGTGTCCCATCACTACTACAGAGCAGTGACTAAGACGCCTTTGGAATGAAAAGAAAAAAATCACTCTCTTTCCTGGCTCTAAGACATGTTAGGTCTCTCAAAGGGTTCTGTACCAACCAAAGCTGGTTCCCCAGGCTGTCTGCATTCATCTCTCTCTGCTGTGGCTCTCATGTGGTTGTGCAGTTCTATGAGCTAGCACAAGTGTGTGCTCCCCAAGATGTCAGATCCTCACCCTGAGATGACCCTTCCCAGCAGGGGTGGACCATGGCTGAGGTCAGCAGTGACCCTGATATGCCACACTTGAGAGCAGCATCCCTAACAGATGTGGGGACCCGGGGTGCTCCCAGTCATGCTGACCCCTTTCAGGCATTTGGTCACTATTACTTCAAAAATATTATTTTTATGAATGAGTATGAAGAATAAAGTTCTTTTAAAAATAAAACTGTATGTGCTTTATCATAATCTGAATTTTTAATAGCTGTTTTCCCAAATGCGTCACAAGCTGATTATTAAAGAAAATAGAGATAGGTCTTACAGGACGTCAACAACTTATCTCTATGTACTGGCATAGCTCCCCTATGGCATTCCTTGTTACTGAGGTAGGTCCTTGGTCCCCTCCCCCCCTCAAGGTTTGGAAGTTTTGCTCTCAGACAGAAGCACAGGTTTTATTCTAACCTGCATAGAATAAAAGCTGAGAATGTTTTCTGAAAGTGAAGCCACAGGAATTCTCTGTCTCTTTTTATAGCTTATTTCTAGCTCAAAGTAATGCCGTGGAAGTTTCTAGCTACAGAGTCACTCCTATTTCTAAGAAGTCTTTCATTTTCTTCTACTTATGTGGATCAAAAAAAAAAGCTGTAACAAGAAAGCATAGGACACCAAATTTCTATTTCCATTTCAAACACATTGGACTTGCTCAGAACTTACTTCAAGAATTCCAGTTTGGACAAAATGCAAATATCCTTCCATATATTTAATTGAATTAATACCTCCTATCTCAATCACCACGGACTCTCAGAGCCATGGGACTCCTTTTAGAGTCTCAGCAGCACTTCAACAGATAACCAGCTGCGCTGTGCTTAGATCCTGACTCCTGAGATGACACTGAGGCTTGGAATACTGAACTTGGTTTGCATCCTGCTACAGCTCAGGTCCAGAATGTTCCTCCCAAAGGTCCACATGTTGAAGGCTTGGCTCTCAGTTTGGTGTAAGCCTGAAGAGGCAGGGCCCAGTGGAAGGCCATCAGTAGGCATGTGACCATGAAGAAGATAGCGGGTCCCTCTTTCTATTGCTTTCTGGTCATGGAGTGAATGGTTTAGTTTTGCCAAACATTCCCTCTTACCATCGTGTGCTAGCAGAACATGGACTGAAACCTTCCAAGCTGGGAGCAAAAAAACCCGAACTTTTTCTCTATATAAGTTGATTGCCTATGTTACTTTGTTATACTAATGGAAAATTGACTGACACAGATATGAAAAGATTAGTCAAAACCACAACCATGGTCTAGCAATGGCTGACTGGAGAAAGACACAGAAAATGTACAACATTCACCCTCTACACTAAAGATATCTAGATATGAAGATATGAACCCCAATCCAAGGGAAATGCTTGATAAAAGGTAATTTATTGTTGTTGTTGAGAGAGATGGAGGATTCTGAGGAATCCTGGTTGTTTTAAGGTGTCATGAGATTTTTTTCCTTTTCTAAATTAGATTTACTTATTTGTGTGTGTTTATTTATTTGGCACATACAGGCATGCCAGTATGGGTGTGGAGGTCAGAGGACAACTTGTGGGAGTGAATTTTCTCCTTTGATCATATGAGTTCTAGAGATTAAACCCAGGTTGTTGGCCATGGCAGCAAGTGCCTTTACTTGCTGAGCCATTTTGCTGTCCCTCTTCCTTTTCTAAACCTCAACTCCATCCTGCAGTGCATTTAGCTCTCCACCAGAAAAGGGGACAATTAGAAGGGAGAAAAGAGGTACTTACCAAGAAACTTTTTCATCGTAAATGAACTGTGGAAAAAAAATAAGAAAGGCAGTTAGAGGATCGTGCACACACGTGCACATACAACCTTTTAACATGGAGTGCTGTCAGTGCTCACTGCTGGCATGGTGGCACTCACAGCTGTGCTGGAATGTCAGGCACCTGAGGGAAAACTCTTTCTGTAGTCTTTGGCTATTGATAGTAAAAGGACAAGTTGTGCAAAGATTGTTGTGGGCAGAAGCACCAGGTGATCCAGGCTGCCCTTCCGTGTCTGTCTCCAGATAGAGGGACTGGGAGGGAAGACTGCTTTGTAAAACAAGACACATCATGGGATTTAGGACTAGAAGGGCAGGTACTTTTGAATGCGGATCCCTTAGTTGGCACTAGTGACATTTCTGCACTTCTCAGTGCAGTGTGTCACCCATTCACAGACCCAACATAAGCACTTGACCTTCCGCGCTCAACATTGACCTTTTAACTGACTCCTTTTGTTAGATCACAACTAAAAGTAGGGGGATCAGCACCCCTTGGCATCTCACATAGAAAGTGACCCAAGTCAAGTGAATACAATGGAATGTATTTGCAGATCCTGGGCCCTGTTGGCTGTCCATGCCCTGTGCCTTCTGTTAAGGAAGGGGGCTAGGGAAGGTCAGAAGCAGTGAGGGGAATAAGTAAGAAACGGAGATTTTATTCTTATATGTTGGGATCAACAGAGCATCTGTAACAAAGTGTAACCAGTTAACCTCCAGCCCAGCACCACCCCCATCAATTCCCACTTGGGAAAACAAAAGAAAATAAGATAAAATACAAGAAAACTGGTACTTTCAATCTATATAGGGAAACCAAATCCTGTGAAGCAGAAATAATTTGGGGATTGTTCAACCCATTTGTGGGATTGATTCCAGGACGCAGGCCAGGCTCCAATTTTGGCTCACTTTTCTTGACGGGCTAATCTGCTCACATGACTCACAGGACCTAGAAAGGCTGTGGACGTGGGAAGCCATGGAAAAGGTTACATAGCTTCTCTGGGCATGAAGACCTTTGAGGAGCACTCCCTACGGAGGCAGAGGCCCCTGGTGCCTCTAAGGGGCTGCAGGGTAACTAGGTAACCAGTGCAGGATTGCTAAACAGCAAGATGGTAAACATAGCTAACCATGTGGGCACTGCCTTGGTCTCCAGCGATTCTAATAATCTCCAGTTGTGCTAGAACACAAAAGATATCGCAAAGACCCACCAGGAGCTCTTCCTGTTGAGTTTAAAGCTTTGAGAGGCAGGATCCATGCTTACTTGTAACTGGTTCTTTCTAACAAGTTGTTGTTTTTTTTTTTTTCCTTAAAAGAATGTTGCTTCATGTTTTTGTTACTGTGTCTCTGTCATCAAGTTCAACAAGCTGACATTTGGATGAAAATGCCAAGTCAGAATGGAAAGAGCACTAGAAGCGTCAAGGAGACACTCCTGGGATCGGGGCTGGCTGGTGTATAGTTCTGCCCCTCCCCTCCGGCTGGATGGTGTGGAGTCCAGCCCCCACCACAGTGATTCATGGTTGTTTTACATAATTGCTAGCATTAACAAATTGTTATCATGAAATAATGGAACGGAACCGATTATTTAAGATGGAAAACATTTTTATTAACTACTTAATTTAATATTAGTCTTAGCCATGGGGATGGAACAATTACTTCATAGTCGCTCAAGAGAATATGAGACGCTAGGAGAGTTTAATTGACCAGGTCAATTTAATTCTCTTCCATCAGAGAATGCAGGCAGTGCCATATATGAATGTAGCTTTTAGGGAGCCTGTAGTCTGTATGAGATTGTACATAGATGGGGGTGCAGATCCTACAAAAGGAGTCACTGGGAGTCAACTAGCCTTAGTACAGAGGCACGGGCATCCTTTGTGTGCTTTCTAGGAAAAGCTGTGGGCTGGTACGCCTTTAACTATTGGTTATTTAAAGAAAAAAGTAGGCTTGTACAAAGATCCTCACTGTGGCTTGGATGTAAAACTTCCCCCACAGATGCGTGTTCTTGAACACTTAGTCCCCAACTGGCACTTTGAGAGGGCTGTAAATTGAGCCTGTAAGGAAATCGAGGTAGAAACAGGCTTGTCCCTTGTGGAAAAGGAGGGGAGGGATTTATGGTCCGTCTCAGAGCGTCAGTGGGGACAGGGCTGGTAGGTGAGGGAGGCAGGATGGCCTGGTCATTCCTTTCTGGAAGACTGGAAATAAGGAGATAAACATGGACGGTGGAATGATCCTTCAGAAGGACTGAGGTGGCTCCCTAATGGAGGCCTAGAATCATTCTATGTGGAAAGTTAAAATGATAGATGGGTATCTCTTTGCTTTTGCTTAAGACTGCTGTGGAAGATCAGTTTGTTATTCCTTACAGATATTATTTAAGATATTATTCTTTCAAGAGAAGAAATGCAGATATCTCTATTTTTGTGCTCTGGCTGCAAGAGGGAACACCCTCTTCCTGCCCCCATGCTATAGGAGTAGCACCAACTGTAGAGGAAACCTGAAAAAAAAAAATCTTTTCTTAGTTCCATTTCCCACCACTAGATGGTGCTCACATTCCAGCCCTCTACCCTGGTTTAGGCAGCAAAGTTAAAATGAAGTGGTTCAAGCCTGATTTTCAGGGCTCTGGTTAACCTGCGGGGAGGAGCTGGAGTACCTCAAGGCAGACAGCCCACTGAAGCACCTACAGCTGGCCAATAGCTGCGTGTGGCAAGTGGTGGTGGTTACTGCTTGAAGTTCACTACAGGGGGATCCGTCATCTGTGTCAACACTGGATCTTCTCATGAGTTGCAGCCAAGTGATGTCCTGTAGCATTTGGAAGTGACCCAACCTTTTCCCAAGAGAAAGCAAGCCTTGGGTACTCTCTGTTGCATGTGTGTTTGAGGCCAGGCACTGAGATAGCTCACAGTCCCGAGAGCTACTGAGAGCTGGGCCTCAGATTTGTTGGGCAAGCGCTATCCTAGCTAGGGTCCTGGCCTCTAACCTACATGTGGCTCATCCAAAGCTGTACTTGGCTTTGCTCTTAGGTTTCTACATACTCTGCAGCTGGGCTAAATGTGAACAAACAGAAATGAATTTGACGAAAAAAGTGTTCATTTTTTTTTCCTCCTAGGCTTCTGAGAAGTGGTTGGATACCATGGAAATGGGCTTGTCAATCCTGGTGTCTGCTCTAGAATTCTTCCAAACAAGTCGGGCTGACTTCAGGCAGGTGGATCCTTGGATGTCAGAGGATTTTGGGGAGTGGCCAAGGGAATGGCTCCCTCAAGATGAAGAAACATGGCAAAGGCAAGTCAGGATGGCTTAGCTGTAATCAGGAGAAGAGGATGCACACAAATTGCCTCCGTTTCACCACAGTCCCAGTGTTTGAATCCTATAAAGCTATAACCACAAAATGGGGATGGATGCATCGCTGTGATTTCATAATCTATATCATGATCACCAGCATTGCTAGAATTTTAAGCAGTGAAAGTGACTGGGGAAACCAAGAGTATCATTTTCTTTCAAGAGGGCCAAATCTTAAAAAAATCTTCCTTTCCTAACTACAAAATGAAGCTAGCCGCCCCCACAGACCCTTCTCATTCAGCAGCATGGGGACTCCCTCAGCTGCTCCGTATTTAGATCACCCACTTCTTCAGGTCTAGGATCAGGCAGTGCGAGTGGCTTAGTTAAGGGGAGGAATCCAGTGGGACATACTAAAACGCCGGCTGCTATGTGCCCCATTGTGGTTTATGCTTTAAGGATAATGGGACATTGTAGGATGGTTGGCATTAGTGGTTGCATGAGGCAGGACAAGAAGTTAAGAGCTCAAGAAGGACTGATTATCTCATATAAACTTTATATGAACCTGCTACAAGGAAGAAAAGGAGTCGGGGCTTAGTCTATAGACTACAGGAGACAAGGGTTGTTAAAATAAAGGGCTGGTAGCTGGGCAGCATAAAAACAAATTCGATCACAAACTACGAATTTCAAGTCATTTTCCTTGTAAAAGCTGGTTGGCTCCTTACTACCAAGCTGGCATCTACAGGTCAGTTGAATATGTCCCTCCCCGTTGAATGAGTCAAATGCAAAGATGACCCCCAGGTTCCCAGAATTATCAGAATCACACAGTTCCTTCCACACATCCACAGCAGGGACTGCAAAATCAGTTAAGCTTTGTGTGACCATAGTCAGTTTATTTCCGGACTTTAAAATTCTGTCATAGTCATTCCTCTGGGAGGCTTCTAGCTATCATCCTTTACTCCCTCTGGGAGGCTTCTAGCTATCATCCTTTACTCCCTCTTGGCCAGGAGAGCTGAAATTAAGTGGCAGTATAGTTGGAGCTAGGGAGTGAAGAGAGATCAGTTGATTTCCAGTGAAGAATGGGATTAAGAGGGAGAGAGGTGACTGGCAACAGAGAAGGCCATCTGGAAGGTCAAGGACAATGGTCGCCATGACCACCAAGATTGCTTTTCTACCACAGGAGGAGAGGGACAGGAAAAAAACCATTTCCCAAGTATGTAGGATTATTTGCCATGATGGATAGCTTAAATTGTTAACTCAGCACAACTTAGAATCACTTGGAAAAAGTCTTGATGAAGAATTGTCTACATTGGGTGGGCTTATGGGCATGTCTGTGGGGACTCTTTTAAGTTAACTGGTATGTGAAGACCAAGCCCAGTATGAGCTATGAGTGGCAACATCCCCTAGGGAAAGAGTTTTGAACTGTGTAGGGGTAGAGGAATTGAACTGAGCACATGCAAGCAAGGGACTACATATGCATTCATTTCTCTCTGCACATGGTCATATGGCTACTGTGGCTGCAAATGACCATATGGTTACCATGGCTACTATGGCCTTCCAGATGGCCTTCTCTGTAGCCAGTCACCTCTCTTCCTTTTAATCCCATTCTTCACTGGAAATTAACTAATAAGGGACAGAAGGCTCCAGGAAAGTATTTTCTAAGGGTCATGTGTTAAAAGCTTGGTGCTTAGGTTGGCACTATTAGAAGGCTAGTGAAATCTTTATGGAGTAGAGCCAAAGAGGTCTTTAGGCCTGTGGAGCTTTTCCTTGAAGGTGACAGTGGAATATCTCTCTGTTCCTCTTCTCTTTCTTGTCATTCTGGCTCATGAGGTGGGCACTTTGTCCTATCATACACACCAGTCATAATGGGCCCAAAGCAACAGGGTTATTTGAATTTAAAGTTAGGCTTCTGGGTCCATGAGCTAAACAAACCTTTCTATTTATGATTGCCTAAAGTATTTTGTCATGGCAACCACAAGCTGACTAATAGAGTCTCTGGTCATCTCTGGCAAATGTGTGTCAACTCAGCTGTTTTCTTGCCTCCATGAGATCTCTTCACCGAGGGGCTCTGCAAAGAGCTCGCCCAGTGATTGGAATGGAAGTGTTAACTTGAACTAGCTTCTTTGCTGTGCCTGCACAGTGAGTGGCCTGAGGACTGTGCCAACTGGGATCAAGGGCTTCCCTGGTCTATCATCTACAGACAGACTGCACTTTGAACTGGATTTCTGTAGCAGCCCAAGTTATGGGGGAGCTATTCCACAGACTTTTCCATCTCCCACGAAGGCTCCATCCTCTTCATGTTCCCAATCCCTGACACGACTGAGATGAAGGGTAAAAATAAAGTATTTCCTTTTGGGCAGCTGTTAGCCTGATGATGTGATGGATCATTTGCATTTATGTAAATTTCATGATTATGTAAATTACAGCAACATTCTAAGGCAAGAAACCTGACAGGCTGGCTGGAAATATGGAAAAAGGGCAGGACTGTGTGGCCAGCTATGCCCATGGACCAAGCGCTCCCGGGTGTCTGGGTGTGGAGCATAGGCCAGGGACAGCTGTGCTGATGTGTGGAACATAGGCCAGGGACGGCTGTACTGATCTGTGGACAGCTGTGTCGTATGTGAGCAGCACACAAGAGGGCATTGCGAAGAGCACAGAATATTCTCAGGATTTAATAGTGGCATCGCTCTTGCATTCAGGCGTTGTCTACCTTTTCTACGGCCCAACATTACAATATCAAAGGTGTGTGAGGCTAAAGGGATTCTCTACTCCTAAGGGGAGGGCAACGGGAAGAACTACTGTGTGTTTTTGAAAGAATGATTGGTTTAGATAATAATATATCATTATTGCCTTTCTTCTTTAAACAGACTAATCATATAACAGTACAGAGGAAAATTTAGATGGAACCTAAGTACCAAAGTGAAATGATTTTGGGTCTGTTATTAACTATCTTTATTTTGGGGGATTGCATGTGGAATGCACATGCCTGTCTCCCATAGTTTTGCTTTCTGCCCTGTCTGTGTCCCATTGTCAACTGCTGCATCTCAGCTGTCTTGGAGTCGAAGCAATACATGAAGCTATTAGCATTTTCCTGGCTGGGCTCATTATTCTCTGTTCCTTAGCACCAAGCAATATCTCTGGAGAATCTTCTGGAGAATCTGTCTTGGCTACTCTCTGGATCGCTAGGCCTCCTGGTTTGTCCTTGGGGCTTGGTTGTGTGAATCTTAAGAGGCTCTTGATGAGAAGATATATAGAAAAGGCATCTGGTCTCACTTAATCCACACTTGCCCTGTGAGTGAATGGGTTCTCCTTGTACAACCTCAGGGGGTCAGCAGTTACTCTTGCCAAACATTTTAGAACTTAAAAAAAAAAGCTAGTTAAATTAAATTGTTTAGGGAAGCTTGGTGATTACTCTGTGGGCCAGGGAAAGAGCTTTTTAACAGAGGTATTTTAAGTGGCCATGGCACATCCCTGTAGGAAGCTTCATATTACTTAAGGAAAATGGGAAGAAAAATTTTTTTATTACTATAGCTGGGTTCACAAAATAGAGGACTAGGAAAAAAATACTGACAAAAAGCTACAGAGAGTTTGTGAGTTTCAGTCTAAGACTAGGGTGTGGGATAGATGTAAGGGTGCTGGGAAGGCCACTTTGCTAAGTGCTGCCCTGCTGGACTGAGGATGTATTTTATTCTTCACCTGGTCTATTGAGAGAATGACCTCAGATGGCAGAACTGGGAAGATGGCTCAGGTAAGGCACTTGCTGTTCAAATGTAAGGACCTGAGTTTGGATCTTCAGCACCCAAGTAAAAGCTAGAGGAGGTAGCACGTGTTTGTGGGTAGAGCCAAGCAAATCCTGGGCTCCCTGACCAGTCAGTCTAGTCAAAACAGGAAGCACCCTATTCAGTGAGAGAACCTGTCTCAAAAAATAAGAGAAAAGTGATTGAGGAAGACATCCCAATGTCAGACTCATCAGACTTTTGTCTATACACCACACACACACACACACACACACACACACACACACACACACACACAC
>NW_021604587.1:3428563-3435751 GCF_004785775.1 Grammomys surdaster
GGTTTTTTGTTATTCCATATGAATTTGAGAATTTCCTTTTCTAACTCTGTGAAGAATTGAGTTGGGATTTTAATGGGGATTGCATTGAATCTGTAGATTGCTTTTGGCAAGATGGCCATTTTTATTATATTAATCCTGCCAATCCATGAGCATGGGAGATCTTTCCATCTTCTGAGATCTTCTTCAATTTCTTTCTTCAGAGACTTGAAGTTCTTGTCATACAGGTCTTTCACTTGCTTGGTTAGATTCACACCAAGGTATTTTATATTATTTGCAACTATTGTGAAGGGTGTCATTTCCCTAATTTCTTTTTCAGTCTGTTTATCTTTCATGTAGAGGAAGGCTACTGATTTGTTTGAGTTGATTTTATAACCAGCCACTTTGCTGAAGTTGTTTATCAGGTTTAGGAGTTCTCTGGTGGAAGTTTGGGGGTCACTTAAGTATACTATCATATCATCTGCAAATAGCGATATTTTGACTTCTTCCTTTCCTATTTGTATCCCTTTGACTTCTTTTTGTTGTCTAATTGCTCTGGCTAAGACTTCCAGTACTATATTGAATAGGTAGGGGGAGAGTGGGCAGCCTTGTCTAGTCCCTGATCTTAGTTGGATTGCTTCAAGTTTCTCTCCATTTAGCTTGATGTTGGCTACTGGTTTGCTGTAAATTGCTTTTACTATGTTTAGGTAGGGGCCTTGAATTCCTGATCTTTCCAAGACTTTTATCATGAAGGGATGTTGAATTTTGTCAAATGCTTTCTCAGCATCTAGTGAGATAATCATATGGTTTTTTTCTTTAAGTTTGTTTATATAGTGGATTACATTGATGGATTTCCGAATATTGAACCATCCCTGCATTCCTGGGATAAAACCTACTTGATCATGATGGATGATTGTTTTGATGTGGTCTTGGATTCGGTTTGCTAGAATTTTATTGAGTATTTTTGCATCGATGTTCATAAGGGAGATTGGTCTGAAGTTCTCTTTCTTTGTTGGGTCCTTGTGGGGTTTGGGAATGAGTGTAATTGTAGCTTCATAGAACGAATTGGGTAGTGTTCCTTCTGTCTCTATTTTGTGGAATAGTTTGAAGAGAATTGGTATTAGGTCTTCCTTGAAGGTCTGATAGAATTCAGCACTAAAACCATCTGGTCCTGGGCTTTTTTTGGTGGGGAGACTTTTAATGACTCCTGCTATTTCCTGAGGGGTTATGGGACTATTTAGATGGTTTATCTGCTCCTGGTTTAATTTTGGTACCTGGTATCTGTCTAGGAAATTGTCCATTTCATCCAGGTTTTCCAGTTTTGTTGAGTATAGACCTTTGTAGTAGGATCTGATGATTTTTTTAATTTCTTCCGTTTCTGTTGTTATGTCTCCCTTTTCAGTTCTGATTTTATTAATTTGGATACTCTCTCTGTGCCCTCTGGTTAATCTGGCTAACGGTTTATCTATCTTGTTGATTTTCTCAAAGAACCAACTCCTGGTTTTATTGATATTTTGTATTGTTCTTTCAGTTTCTATTTGGTTGATTTCAGCCCTGAGTTTGATTATTTCCTGCCTTCTACTCCTCCTGGGTGTATTTGCTTCTTTTTGTTCTAGGGCTTTTAGTTGTGCAGTCAACTTGTTAGTGTGTGCTCTTTCCAGTTTCTTTTTGTAGGCACTTAGAGCTATGAGTTTTCCTCTTAGCACTGCCTTCATGGAGTCCCACAAGTTTTGGTATGATGTGTCCTCATTTTCATTGAAATCTAAAAAGTCTTTAATTTCTTTCTTTATTTCTTCCTTGACCAAGTCATCATTGAGTAGAGAGTTGTTCAGTTTCCATGTGCACATGGGTTTTCCATTGGTTTTGTCATTATTAAAGACCAGTCTTATTCCATGGTGATCTGATAAGAGGCAAGGGATTATTTCAATCTTTTTGTATCTGTAGAGGCTTGTTTTGTGACCAATTATATGGTCTATTTTGGAGAAGGTACCATGAGGTGCTGAGAAAAAGGTATATTCTTTTGTTTTAGGATGAAATGTTCTATAGATGTCTGTTAAGTCCATTCGGTTCATAACTTCTGTTAATGTCAAAGTGTCTCGGTTTAGTTTCTGTTTCCATGATCTGTCCATTGCTGAGAGTGGGGTGTTGAAATCCCCCACTATTATTGTGTGAGGTGTAATGTGTGTTTTGAGCTTTAGTAAAGTTTCTTTTATGTATGTAGGTGCCCTTGCATTTGGGGCATAGATGTTCAGAATTGAGAGTTCACCTTGGTAGCTTTTTCCTTTGATGAGTATGAAGTGTCCTTCCTTATCTTTTTTGATTAATTTTGGATGGAAGTCGATTTTATTTGATATTAGAATGGCTACTCCAGCTTGTTTCTTGGGACCATTGGCTTGGAAAATTGTTTTCCACCCTTTTATTCTGAGGTAGTGTCTGTCTTTGTCACTGAGGTGTGTTTCTTGTATGCAGCAAAATTCTGGGTCTTGTTTGTGTATCCAGTCTGCTAGTCTGCGTCTTTTTATTGGGGAATTGAGACCATTGATGTTAAGAGATATTAAGGAAAAATGATTGTGGCTTCCTGTTATTTTTGTTATTAGAGGTAAAGTTATGTTTGTATAGTTATCTTCTTTTGGGGTTGTTGGAAGATTACTTCCTTGCTTTTTCTAGGTTGTAGTTTCCCTCCTTGTGTTGGCGTTTTCCATCCATTATCCTTTGAAGTGCTGGGTTTGTGGGAAGATATTGTGCAAATTTGGTTTTGTCATGGAATATCTTGGTTTCACCATCTATATTGATTGAGAGTTTTGCTGGGTATAGTAATCTGGGCTGGCAATTGTGTTCTCTTAGGGTCTGTATGATGTCCGTCCAGGCTCTTCTGGCTTTTATAGTCTCTGGTGAGAAGTCTGGTGTAATTCTTATAGGTCTGCCTTTGTATGTTACTTGACCTTTTTCCCTTACTGCTTTTAGTATTTTTTCTTTGTTTTGTGCATCTGATGTTTTGATTATTATGTGACGGGAGGTATTTCTTTTCTGGTCTAGTCTATTTGGTGTTCTGTAGGCTTCTTGTATGTTTATGGGCATCTTGTTCTTTAGGTTAGGGAAGTTTTCCTCAATAATTTTGTTGAAGATATTTACTGGCCCTTTAAGTTGAGAATCTTCATTCTCATCTATACCTATTATCCTTAGGTTTGGTCTTCTCATTGTGTCCTGAATTTCCTGGATGTTTTGAGTTAGGAGTTTTTTGCTCTTTTCATTTTCTTTGACAACTGTGTCAATATTTTCCACCGTATCTTCTGCATTTGAGATTCTCTCTTCTATCTCTTGTATTCGGTTGGTGATGCTTGCGTCTGTGACTCCTGATCTCTTTCTTAGGTTTTCTATCTCCATGGTTGTCTCCCTTTGAACTTTCTTTATTGTTTCTATTTCCAGTTTCAGATCCTGAATGTTTTTGTTTAATTCCTTCTTTGTGTTTTCTTGCATTTCTTTAAGGGATTTCTGTGATTCCTCTTTAAGGGCTTCTATCTGTTTACTTGTACTCTCTTGTATTTCTTTAAGGGAGTTACTTAATTCCTTCTTATAATCCTCTATCATCATCATGAGAAGTGATTTTAATTCTGAATCCTGCTTTTCAGGTGTGAAGGGGTGTTCAGGGCTTGCTATATTGGGAGAACTGGGCACTGATGATGCCAAGAAACTTTGGTTTCTGTTGCTTATGTTCTTGCGCTTGCCTTTCGCCATCTGGGTAACTCTAGTGGTACCTGCCCTCTCTGTGTAAGATTGGAATCTGTATTTCCAGTTATCTTGCTTATTGCAGAGCTCCTCGGAGTCCAGAGGTCTCTGTGGTCTTATGCCCCTAATCTCCCGGGTGGAAGAACTCCTGGGACTCAGGCCACCTCTTGGATCTGGTAATCCTTCTGTTCTGAGTGCAGTGGCTCCTCGGCTGCTCTGAGTGCAGTGGGTTCTCGATGACTCAGGATTCAGTTTCAGCTGCTCTGAGTGCAGTGGCTCCTAGATGACTCAGGATTCAGTTTCTCCACAGGACAGGAGCAGACCAACTCTGTGTCAGCTGCTCTGAGTGCAGTGGCTCCAGCTGCTCTGAGTGCAGTGGGTCCCTGATGACTCAGAATTCAGTTTCAGCTGCTCTGAGTGCAGTGGCTCCTGGATGACTCAGGATTCAGTTTCTCCACAGGACAGGAGCAGACCTACTCTGTGCCTGCTCCAATCCAAGGGACCAGGCAGGGGCCGAAGGGAAGTGGAATTCCGGAGGGGCGGGGTTTGGGTAGCTGCTGTGCCCTGGATGTCCCTGGCTCCCAGATGTATCTCTGGGGCTTAGGGAGTGAGATGGAGTTCTTACCAGCTGCTCTGAGTGCAGTGGCTCCTGGATGACTCAGGATTCAGTTTCTCCACAGGACAGGAGCAGACCGACTCTGTGTCTGCTCCAGTCCCAGGGACCAGGCAGGGGCCGAAGGGCTACATTTTTTAAAAAAAATACAGTGCCTATGATGAAGGATAATACAGGTTGAAATGTCATTTCCTGGTTTCCACTCCAGAACCCAAAGAATGGAAATTGGTGACTTCCGAATTTCAGATAAGAGTGCCAATTATTTTGGATGTTCGCCAAACTTGGAGAATCTCACTTGTAGTAAAGCAATATTCAGCCCGGAAGACTCCTATCTTATCTGTTCTACTTCTTCTTAACAATAGACAAACACAATTTCCCTCAAAGTCACAAAAAACCCCATTTTGATAACCCATCTGTAAACACACAGCCCTAGTCTCCAGCTGATGGCAAAGAATAATTTGATGCTGCAGTTTGTAGCTTGCTGAAGGAAACACAGGGATGCCCCAAGCAGCCAGCATATTCAGCTGTCTCAGCTTTGTGATTTATGTACCATAGCCTCAGGGCAGATGGTTGCTTGGCCCAAAGACCAAGTTCAGGAGGGTGTGTCACCTGTGACCCAGAGAAACCACGCCTCTTCATTTCTTCACACGTCATTAGCAGCAATTACAGCTGCTTTATCTCGGGCAGGTCCGGATGAGTTGGACTGAAGACAAGTTCTTCCACACACTGTCCAGGAAGCATCTATGCTGAAAGCCGACACTAGCCAGACTGTCCTAAGGAGTGGATCTGGCTGAGCCTGTGCCTTGGGAGACCTCAACTGTCTCCTTTCCATGTCATTGCCTTGTGTTTGTGAGTCTAGTCATCTCTCTGAACTTCAGCACAGTGGACAGTTGAATTCATTTATGGTTGGCATCCCCTATTCATACATGTTTCTTAAAAAATAGAATTTTCAAAAGGCATGAGGAAAAGTCAGGATAGCGGAGTCCGCATGAGCAGTGTGTGTGGGACTCTTGCAGGACAAAGCTAAACCAGAAACTGTGTTTGGAAACTCTGGGGTGACATTAAAGGAGTCTTCTTGGTTTGAAGTGACTAGTCCTTTTCTACAGGAAACAGCTGAGAATAAACACAGAGTTCATGGGTGTCCTGAAGTCTATTGCTATGACCCTAATGGTGAACACAATTGTTTCTGATATGGGTCTGCCTTCTGCCAGAAATTCCTGTTTTAGCCCCAGAGCTCAGAGGGCACACTTGAGGACATATGTAGCTTAGTTTCAAGGACAAACCTTGTGGTAGTCTCCAACCCCAAACAACCTACAGGAATGTGCTTTGTGAAGCAGACCATCTAGTTCTGATATATAGATAAGAAAATGAAAACACAGAGAGAGGTGCTTCTCTAAGGTCTATGCCTCTAGTAAGAAGATGTAACAGTCATGGTCTTCTAGACACTCAGAACCAATAGACATATACATATCATCTATATATATCATATTAATTATGAAGTATTGACTCACATCTGCCACCAAAAAGCTATAGTATAGTTGGGGAGTAAGCCCAAAGACATGACAAGATGAGTCGATGGTCATTTTCCTCTTTGAGATGGAAGGCCCAAGAACTGAGAGCACCAATGTCCAAGGGCACAGGAAGACAGATGACTTTGCTAAAGCAGGAAGAACAAATTCACTGTCCTCTGCCATGTTCCATGTAGGTGCTCGAGGGGCTGGCTGACACCCACTCACTTTGGTGAGAGTGGTCTTCTGTTTTAATTCTATTGATATAAATGCTTTGAGTATGGACAGAGCATAATATGGCTTGAACCTGAACTATCACACATGTTTTGATTACTTGTTCTCTATATGGTTGAGGAAGTGCGGCCCAGCTGGTAGAAATATGGCACCAGGGTCAGGCCTTGGAAGGTAACAGCCTGGCCTCTCGTTCTCTGTGTCTGAATCCATCATGATGTTGACACGCTCCCATCACCATGGTCATCCCTCTTTCCTCGCCAAGCTGGCTTGAAACCCTCTGAAACTTTGAGCCAAAGCAAAGATTTCCTCTTTTATGTTGTGTCTGTCAGGTATTGTGACAATGACAAAGAAACACCCAGAAATAATGTGCCACCAACTACTCCAGCCAAGTTGGCACAAAGAATTAACTGTCATCGGAGAAGACTGGCATTAGGAGTCACATCTCCTGATTCTTATTTGTTTCCTCTATTTGTGATTACCTACTCTTATGTGGTTCTGCTTGCTGAGCTAAGGGGTTTGGTTTCTTCTGGTCAGTTAAACAAGGGAAGCACATTCGAGGGGGTTCTTGGTAGAGAGTTGGATGGCTCTGAGGATTTACTAGGGATAAGAGAGGGGAGGGTAGTACCTGACAGAAGTCCTTCCATGTTGTAATTTGACTCACCAAGGACTGCATCACAGCTGATATAATCCATTTAGGTTAGGACTGAAGCCCTGAGTGAGGTGGGGGCATTTTTATAAGGTGTATCTACAGGAAAATTAGGTCAAAGGAGTCTAGGAGAGTTGGAGGAAAAGGGTGACTTAAAGTCATTTCCAGGTTGGGTAGTCAGGGTAGAAAGAAAAACTGTCTACACACAGAGACACAAACTTGCTCATTAGTCACTATGTCCTTGGGAGAAATGCCACACTGACAAGTCTTACACTGTCCTGTGTGGTATCCAGGCAAGACTGAACTAAAATGGTAAACACAACTTACCACAATGAGTGCGACCACAGACAGCGTGTAGTAGATGGAATCCCTCAGCAGACACCAAGAGGAAAGTGCCACGACCTAAAGGATAAGGGGGACAAACAGAAAACAGGCTGTCAGGCTACTCAAACAAGACAGTATGATGCTTGTCAGCACAGAGAGGG
>NW_021604587.1:3435851-3439801 GCF_004785775.1 Grammomys surdaster
CGAGGGAGGGAGAGAGAGAGAGAGAGAGAGAGAGAGAGAGAGAGAGAGAAAGGCTGCCTTTCTCCTTTTGACTTCAGTAGACTCATCTGTATTCCTTGGCCAGCAATAAACCAGAGATGGAGACACAAGTATATCTGCTGCCTGGCCTTGATCAATCTGCCTATCAGCTGGGATCTATTGAAAGGCTTTGGATGTATTAGATTAGATCTTCTCAAAGCAGACAGAGCAGGTGGAATAACAGGAAATGACTAGTTACAAAAAATGGGAGGGTTTAGAGACTTGTGCCACCGTGATTTAGGTCTGACCTCTGGAAAGAAGAGAAGGAAAGTTGGCATCTCAGGCTGATGATTGGTTCTGGAACTGTGTGGCCAAGGTCAAGGTGGCTCCTCAGGCAAAGACACTCACTATAGGAGTCTTACATCTTTTGTGAAAGGAGTAACAGGTTTGAACTTATGCTTTAGTCAACACGGGATGGGCATCTGGACTGGCTGGCTGCTACCCTTCAGAAGGCAGACAGGCCCCTGTAGACCTTCCAGCTTCTCTTATCTACTATGCAGCTAGATCTGTTAGTAACTGACCAAACTTAATCAGAATTTAAAAATAAATGACTTTACCTAGCAATTTGGAAAGAATATTACTTTAGTATTTGGTTTATGTCACCTTAAAGAGATGTTGGAATTGCTGAGACTAGGGCAGCAGCAGTTTGCTAAGCCAGGGCTACAGAAAAGGAGGAGTCTTATTGAAATAATGACAGCTGGAAAGCCAGGACAGGACATCACAGGCAGGTGTAGGCAAGCTATTTTCTCCCCTGTAAATCTGTCAAAGTGTCTTTTTAGGGGACACCTAGCTCTACCTTGGCAGACTTGTACAGAGAAATATGGGAAAGCCCACAGAACCATGTTAGCAAGTGGGTGGATTATTTCCTTCTCTAGAAGAATATCACTTAACTCATGGTCGCAGGACATTTGTTTTGCTGCTTTTATTCTTGGACTAGTAAGTAAAAACAGACACCACCAATGTGAACACTTCCAGGTAGGCCAGTGACAGGAATTTGCTGTACAAGTACACTTGAAAAAGGGATCCCCAAAGTGAGGTGCTCTCTCCTACCTCTGCTGACTCCGACTGGTTGGGTCAGCATCAAAGACCAGGCAAAGTAAAGAGAGAGAAGGCTTTTTATATTCAAGTAATACAAAAGCTAGGGCGGCCTCTTCGCATTAGTACACTCTTCCACTTAGTATACTGACATGTAGCTATTTCCATAGCTAATTTTCCTCATTAGGTTTTGTATTGGCTGATTTAAGTTAATGATGACAGGGCTGTCCAGAAGAGACTCACTCCGTGGCAATGGCTGCAGAATAATTCCAGTTTTCTTTACCCTTTCATCATTCTCCCTGAGACTGTGGCCTCTTGAAGCTCTGCTCATCACTCACCATGGACAGAATAGAATAAATTGAACTAAACTGCTCATTTGTCAGCGGGTTGCAAAAGGTCTTGGGTATTTATTCAGTTTATTATAATCGGGCAAACAAATTTACAGCTTGAGACAAATATCAGTTCTGAACCTCTTTTAGCGAATGAACCGCTTGGGCTTTGAGATGGCAGAATGAACTCAAGCTACAGTCTTTGCTCTTTATTATTATACTGTGACCATACGACAATCCAGATATTTTTAAAACGAGCCATAAACCCACAAATAACAAAAGAATAGAGATGCTCTGTGAGCAACACGCCTTTGGAATCTGGAAAGCAGGGGAATAATTGGTCCCTCATCCAGCTTTGTGGAAAATTCAGAAGTCAGGCCACAGATAGACCTTGAAATAAGACAACTAAAAGACTATTTAAGAATGTCATTCCCAGACTTCCTCCCTCATTTTAACAGCTTGGACATGGTCTATCCCTCATCTTAACAAAAACTAAGAGCGGCAGTGCCCGAGTGACAGCAGTTCAGGAAACAGAGGTACACAAGGAGGAGATGACCAAGCACATGGTCCACGAGCAACTTCCAGAAGTTGAGGACTTCATTTTCAGAGTCAAAAGACTCTCAAAGATGTAAGACAACAGACAATGACAAAACAAAATATAATCCAAATTATTCACTTAGATTAATTCTACAAACGTGTGGTCACAAAACTTCACATCAGTCAGCCAAGACCTTAGAATTCAGACAGATAAAGATGAAGGAGGAAGTGGAGGGGCAGAGGGAGGAAGGGGGAAGAGGTTTAAGGGAGAAGGAGGGAGAGGAAGAGGGGGAAGGTTGGAGAGGGAGAGGAAGACAGAAGGATAGGGAGATAGAGAGAGAGGGAGATAGGTAGGTAAATAGATATAAAGGACCAAAATCAGTTTGACACCTGATTCCTCAACAAAGATATCGGAAACCATAAGGAACTGTATAATGTCTTTAAAATTAGAGAGAGATTATTTTACCTGAAAGCTGTATTTGTACAACCAACTTATTAGTTAAAAGTGAGGAAAGAATAAATGTAAAGTTTAGTTCCCTTAAGAATTTGTCCCTGATGCTTTATTACTAACCAGACATTCCTGGAGGGTACACTTCTTCAAAATAAGAATTACATAGAGAATGTGTTACAAACCATCATGAACTTAGCAAATAGATTCTGCAATAATAAGTGAAGGATATTTCTAGAATGATGGCAAAGAAAAATTATAGCAGGAAGATAAAATGTAAAATTAAAAAAAATATTTGCTTCAAGTTTATAAGATGCCTAGCTAGATTAGAGAAGATTGGAAGACTCCAGAAGAAATGTGCCAAAAGGAAAAAAGACAGCATACCTGATAATCTGGAACACACACACACACACACACACACACACACACACACACACACTCATACATAAAAGGAGGTTTGACAGTTCTAGGAAAGTAGAAAACTAAGCAAAAACCAAAATCAAGGCCATTGTAGCTGAGTGTGACAGCACACACGTGTCATCCCTGCACTTGGGAAGCTAAGGCTGGAGGACTGTGGGTTTAAAGCTAGTCTGGACTACATGGTAAGACCCTATCTGTAAAATAATTCAAACTCAAGCCAAACAGAAACAAACAGACAGTTATAAACTACTAGGAAAACAGAACTGTCCCCACAAGGTTATTTATAAGTTGTAAAGAGTGGACGTACAGTTGTGGTTAAATCAAGCAGATGGTTACATAACCAAAGTATGATTCAAGTCTTTGAGGACAACATTGGGACAGCTGGAGCTGACGGCTCCTCTTCCATGCTGTAAAGTCAATATAGAACACTTGCAACTGAAACCCAGTAGCTGCCACCTCAGCATGGTATTTAGAGATTTCATAGCCAATATCAAGAGCAGCCACATTAGTGGGAAATTGGTTCTGATGGGGCTGGAAGATGGCTATTTTCCATACAGAGTCGTCAATAACTGGTTCCCTGCTTAAATACTCTGCATATATGACCTTAATAAAAACAGGAGAGTGTAATATAAATTGCCCACTGAGATGTACTAATGCAGGAAATGAACCGTACACTGAGTCCAGATGTCAAATTTGAGCAGACTCTAATACATTTTCTCTCATTATGAATTGTCTTTAGCATCTGGACTGTGGACAAACTTCAGGCCCAGATTAAGATGTAACATGTTATAAAACCAATTTCCCTGCCACAGAGTGAGTGAACTTGGCGCACAGTCAAAAGGAGTCAAACCAGGGAAAAATCTCTCTCCTCAAGATGGAACTGAGAGAAGGTTTATGTCCAAACCTTCCACTGCCGGATACAGTGAAGGCTCTATCAGAGACTCCTGTCCTTTCTGCCTAAGTTTCTGATACTATCATTCACTGACAGTGACCATATTTATCCAACTCGGCAACCAAGGGATGGAAATAGTTGTTCCATGCAATCTGCACACCAACCACCAACCTAGTGTGTTAGAGTTTGTCTTCTTCTTCTTCTTCTTCTTCTTCTTCTTCTTCTTCTTCTT
>NW_021604587.1:3439901-3482250 GCF_004785775.1 Grammomys surdaster
CTCCTCCCTCCCTCCCTCCCTCTCTCTCTCTCTCTCTCTCTGATCACCTTATCCAGTCTGCAGTCCCTTCTCTCCTCTCCTTCTTGTCCCACCTTCACATCCCCCATTTTCCTATTGCCCTTCCCTTCTCCTTAAAGAAGGGAAGTCCCCCAACCTGGTTCCAACCCACCCTGGCACAATACATCTCAGCAGGACTAAGCGTATCCTCTTCTACTGAAGTCAGACAAGGTAGTCCAGCTAGGGCAAAGGGATACGAAGACAGGCCACAGAGTATGAGTCAGAGACAGCCCCTCCCCCTCCACATTCCAGTTGCTGGGGGACCCACATGAAGACCAAGCTGTGCATCTGTTACATATGTATAGGGGATCGAGGTCCAGTCCATGTATGCACTTTGGTTGATGGTTCAGTCTCTTTGAATCCCCAGGGTCCCAGGTTAGTTGGCTCTGTAGGTCTTCTTGTAGTGTCTCTGACCCCTCCAACTCTCTCAATCCTTCTCCCACTCTTCCACGAGACTTCTTAAGCTCTACCTAACGTTTGGCTGTGGGTCTCTGCATCTGTTTCCATCAGCTGCTGGATGAAGCCTCTCAGATCACGGTTATCCTAGGCTCCTGTCTGCAAGCATAGCAGAATATCACTAACAGCGCCAGGGCCTGACTCTCCCCTTGCTCTCTCTTACCAGCTGTTGGAGCTTTGAGAGACTGAGAGACTTGACCAAGGTTGTGCCAGTAGAATTAGGGGAGAATTAGGATACAAATGGAGGAAGTTTAAGTTGTAAGTCCCTGTGCCTTCACACTGTGCCATACAGTACCTCACAGGAGGCAAGGCTTAAAAGAACAGATGCCCTTTCATCATTGAATTGCCTCCTGTGGAGAGGGGGTTGCCTTCCTCCATTACTTTACACTGTTAGGATAAGAGTCTTGGAAATGTAGCTGAGAGACAGAAGCTGGAGCTTAAGAGACAAAACAGCATTGGCCACAGTTCAATTTAGAAATAAGGTGCTTCAAGGAGACACAGATCTAGTGATCAAAGCGTGTGGACTGCAGGTATAGGTGGGCACATACTAGGAGAAAGTTAGTTAAATGCACACGGAAGCCACTGGTCCATTTGTCTACTTCTCAAAAACAAAACCTCTGCCATTGTTTGGTAATGGTTTCATTTTCTGTAAACATGGCTACATAAACCCTATAGAGTCCACACAGTTCCCTATGCTTCTCAGGGGGAGATGGAGGTGGTATCCATCTGACTCACAGCCTGAACATATTTCCTGGTGGAGATGGACACGTTGGTATCCCTGAGCCCAAAGAGAAGATCTTGTGCATCTGTCTGCAGGTGTCATCCAAGCCAGAGCAGAGTGACAAGCGGCTGTCACAAAAGGATGAAAAGGAGGCAAGACAAATCATCCTGGTGAAGAGTCCAGAACAGGGTCCTGGGAGAAAACCGACAATGAGTAATTCTGCCCTTGACCTCATTAATCAATGGTACAGATGGTGGGGACCGCAGAAGAACATCCAATGGTAAACTCCTTTGAAATCCAGCTAGAGGCTCCGCCTCACCCCCATAGCTCCAGGAATCTCTCCCAGAGGCTCCGCCCCACCCCCATAGCTGGAGGAATTCCTCCCAGCTGGAATTTCATCTTGATATTTCCTTGCTATTTCTGGAGTGCATTTCACACATTCTTGACTGAATATGCAGCTTCGATTCCCTTCTTATAATTCCATTTCATTTCAGAGTGGTATAAATGAGAAAAAAAAAATCATACTTCCCAAACAGAGGAAAACACAATCTTCTCTCTTTTGGGATTCTGGATTCGTCAAAGAGGTTAAAAGTAATTTTTACAATAAAATTATGCATATGATTATACATTGTAGCTCTCCACATACATACATATATATATATACATACATACATATATATATTATAAAAAGAGTATCTTTGTAAATATAAAGTATATGTGCATATGATTCAATATACTATATATGATTCATTTTTCTTGATGGCTAATATGACATGTCAGACATTTTAAAAAGTTAAGTCCTCTTATATTGTGAGTGCTTTCCTCTTTTAAAAGACTATCAAGCAGACAAAACACCACAATAATTGTACAACATGAAGTTGCTGCTGTCTCAGAGAAATACTATTTCACACAACTTCATGAAAAAAAAAAAGATTAGCAAGACCATAATATGGGTTTCATTCCAAGCTGACACAATTTTTACAGCCAATTTCTATCTCAGCAAACACAGCCACACAGTCTGGAGCTAAGACAGGGCTCTGGGAGCCCCTGAAACAGTGTAGAGATACAGGCACTTATGTCTAGACAGAAGATGGCCTGGTGTAGCCTTTTTCTCTACCTGGAAGTTTTGGCACTCTTCAGGCTTGCTGCTAGTATTTATATGGAAATATAAAACTACTGGAATCTACAAGGTTTCAAGCTTTCTAGACATTTGCTATGCCATGATTTTTCAAAATATAAGAGTATTTTTTCTTGTCTTTTTACTTCTGTGTGTGCGTGTGTGTGCATGTGTTTCTCTGTCACTAGCCACCGTACTTTTTGAGATAGCATTTCTCACTGAAACTGAAGCTGAGTAGCCAGACTGACTGCCCAGCAGTCTCCCGCTATCCTCCTGACTCTGCTTCCAAGAGCTGCTGTTACATGCATTTGCTGCCTGCTGTGCTTCTCACCTGGGTTCTGGAGATACACACTCAGGTTGTCATACTTGTGCAGGAAGTATTTTTCCCACCAAGCCATCTCTCCATCCTATGAATTTTGGCTTATTAATTTCCACAATAGGAACATAAAATAAACTCACATTATTTTTTCTAAGAAAACTCATTTTGAGCTCTGGTTTACACAAGAAAAACAATAGACAAGTCAACAAGCTGCTGCCCGATGTACATTTTAAGAGGCCACCTCAGGACAATGCTCACAGAGAATGAGCTTTTGAATGCTCTCCCTGGAGCACGCTGAATGATAAGCATGCCGCTCACAATGACCTGGGTCTCCTAGGGGTTAAGAGACGTCTTCATCTTTTACAACATTATGTGCAGTAGTTTTTGTGATAAATGTAAACCTCTGTCTGCTATTTCTGAGTTCACCTACACTCCAGGATGTACACAATTTGCTCCGCTTCAGCTGGTCTGTGGGGCTGTTTCCCTGGGACCCTTTGCCCATTCAAGGGCCAGGTGTAGGAGCATCTGCCGTCACAGTCAGGCACAGATTTACCAGCATGTAGCCTGGTATTTGTTAGTTCTGTGTACTTGATACAAATTTCCTGAATAAAAGTAGCGTCTTTAGGGGACATTCATTAACCTTCATGTCTTAATTGAAAGAAACAGAAATGCAAGTATTGCATGTGGGGAGATGATTAGGAAACATTTTTGGGAGGTTGGGGAAGTGGAGCAGATAGCAGAAGGAAGAAAAAGGAAGTTACAGAAGTGGGCAAGTAAGGCTCAACCCCAGGGGGAGCTAGGCAGAGAAAGAGCCGGGCTACTCATGTTCTCCCGCTCAGCCATTCGAGGGCTAAATTTCCTAATACTGTTTAACCCAGAAGGGTCAAAAATATGGAAAAGAAATGTAGGTTTACAGTTGGAGATAGGGTCAGGGAAATTGAACTCATAAAGATAAAGGGTTAAGGGAAGAACACTGGCTGTGTCTCTTCTAATTGAAAATGTGAATTTACACCAGAATTCAGTGAATACACACACACACACACACACACCCCAAACAACTTCTTTGTAATCAAGAGCAAGTAAGTCTTTTATGAGCAGAGTCAAGTGCTCCAGAGTCAGGCTTGATGGGGAAAGAGGTTGGAGGTATCTGCAGTAACTGTAATGCATCATGAGAGCATCCATACCCCCATGTCTGACGATGCCATGGACGCTGTCTTCTTCATAATGAGATGAAATGCTGGACATGGGTGGTTAGTAGAAACAAGGATGTAATTTTTCTCATCAAAGTTTATGACTTTCTTTTTACCTTTTGGAGGTGGAAGCCTTTGAGGTTGGTCTCCTTAGTTGTAGGTGTTTGGAGATTTAATTTTCCCTTCACTAAAAAGGAGGTGGGGGCTAGAAATCATGTGGCTCTTGGTCCATTTTCACTATACTGATAGGAGCTAAGGGAAAATCCATTGTTTCGGGGATTGTAACTGTTGTTAGCAGTTATCCTGCAGGCCACTGCAGAATCATCGGAATCTGCCTCTTACTGGCATGGCCAGGCAATGTATACGCACTTACAGTGTCTGCTAGAGGACAGTGGGTTCCAAAGTCAGAGATATAGATGGAAATGAAAAACACAGAGAGTAAGGAGCTAGGGAGGGAACCACAGTCCTCTGCCCTTTTCCCTGAGCAGTAGGGTCTGGACGCGATACACTGGGCAAAGCAAGCTAACTAGGATCTTCAAGTTGGAGAACTACTGTGTGTGTGTGTGTGTGTGTGTGTGTGTAGAATGACACTACAAATGAGAGGTTCTGCTGTATAGAGGTTCTTACTTCATCTATCGTCCTGTCTGGGAGGCATCCCTCTTTACTGTGTATAGAACCAAGTAAAGTTCCTGCTCCTTCAGAAGCTCCCTTCACCTCTGAAAAGAGAACGGGGAAAAAAATCCAGACTAGAACTTATTTAAAAATGGACATCCTTCAAGTTAGCACCAGATATATTTTACAGAAATGTATTCTCATTTACACAATATAAGATATTTTCATTTACATAACATAATAGGACAGTCTCACATGTGAGGGGTCACTTTGGTGCTCTGATCTGTAACAGGCCAGCAGAGGGCTTGGTTGTCTCTAAGACGGCATGGAGCTCCCACGCATTTGAAGTGGAGTAAAATGGAGCATTCATCCATATCATGTGACTTCATTAATCAGACGGCACGACCACACACAGGATGCTAGTTTAAGCTCCTAGAAATCGGGCCTTCCCTCAAATGATACACGATCTTACATTAGCATTTGTTGTCTAACACATTATTAGATTAGAGGAGGGGACCTTCTCTGGTATTAGACAGTGGATAAGAAATCTTGGGGGGCTGAAGGTCCTCTTACCCTTACTTGCTCTGAAAAGTAATAGCCTAGAACAAATGAGATAGAAATAAAAGAGAAGCAGCTATCATTTTCAGAACACAAGCTTGGATATGGATCTGAATTTGGATTTGGATATTTCCATCTCACATCCAGAAAAATCCAAGGTCCTCTGATTTCATCATTTAAAGCACCAAGTGGGCTTTGTGTATATTTACCATAGTGTTTGCAAAAGGATGGGCTTGTTGGCATGTTAGATAGTACTCTGACTTAAAATGGAGTCTGTGTTTAAGGAATAAATGTAGTTGATCCCAATGCTCAGCTCAAACCCTTCTGGATATTCGGTGGGAGCTCTGGGTAGGACGGAGGCATCTATCTATCCTCCCTGGGGTGAGGGCCCGGGCTGTGCTCCTCAGAGGTGTATGGCGATATTTTTATACCAAACAATACCAGTTGCTATGTCTGTGGCTCATCTGGCTCCAGTTGAACTGCAGCCAGTCTATTTTAAGTACATTTTGTGACTCAGGGTGGGGAGAGCAGGTGATGCTCATGAATCAGTCTTGCAGCCAGGCCTAATTGATCCCAAGGACATTTTATAACGTGGGCTTGGAGGACATTATCCCCTCACATTAAACGAATTGAGAATTCAAACACAGTGGTGTGTCAGTAACATCCGGGCTTGGTCTATATTAAATAATTGGGCAGAAACTTGAGGGAACTGGGTGACTAATGCAAACAATAAATAAATCATCTATAAAACACCCCAAATAAAACTCAAACCTAAAACCAAAACACCAAACAACAACAAGCCAAAACCAAGACCAAAAGTGTCTCCTGGAAGAGCTGAATGCTTTGTAAACAATAACACACAGAAGCATTGTATTATCTCACTACTGATGATCATTTTCCAGTTTACAAATGAAGGCTATATAGGCAGAGAGTAGCTAGCATCTCAGCTTTCCACAGGACTATAACTGCACTCAAACTGCAGGCAGAAAGTCCAGTAATAGGAATAAGTGGCTTCTATTATAATTATATTGTGTCAAAAAAGATGAGAGCCCAAGACAGAGTCCTTCCCCCTCTCAAACTCTATCTCTTTTCAAAGCATGTGGCTGCATGACCTGAGTCTCTCCCCACTGCTATGTGACCACTAGGACACAAATTGTTTATCTCTGGATCACTTCAGTTTCCCATCTGGAGTGGTAATATTCACCTGCATTAGATTCATAGCAATGTGTGAGAACCCACAGAAAAGTGGATGAGAGTTTCCTAAGTTGTGGAAAGAAAGGAGTCTTATATATGAATATATTATGAGAAAAGAACATTTGCAAACAGAGGTCTTAATTACAGTTCCCTGTGGGTTTGAGTTCTTCCTGCTGCTGGGCACGGCTGGCCAGTAGGAAGGTGAAATGCTGAGAGTTCAACTGCATTTGTCCCATGCAGGGCACTGGGCTTTAAGGGAAGCACTTGGACACCGTTCAGGGAGTGGGAAAATGCAGTCTAAGATGGGGAAAGCTGAAGTTAGGATTCCCAGACCCGCCAGCACGCAGTCATCCCTGGGGTGCTGTACAGAGGAGTCAGGAATGAAGAATCAGGGATCTACAGGCCTGTGACGAGGCCAGGACCTGATGCTCCCAAACTCCTGGCATCACTAAGTCGTGAGGAGTTGGGAACGGGAGGGTGTGGGCTGAGGACCACATTTAGCCAGGGGCCGAGGGGGAAATGGGAGAGCTCCAGCTTAGCTTAGTGGTGAAGGTAGCAAGCAGTTGTCTAGAAGCACAGACGGGCCTTCTACAGGGGATTTAGACAGCGGCTTTGTAGATGGTCTCCCCCATGCTCCCCACAGTGCGGTTCTTGATGCATGAGACAGTCCATGGTTCTAAATTGTTTATTGACTATTCATTGTGGAAAATGGAAGCATACCAACTTCTCAGGGTGGACCAGAGATTAAATACCTTTGGCACGAAGGAATGTCTAGAAAGAGAAGCTTATTGGCTAAACCCTCAGGGCCTCTAGGTATCTCATAAGCATGGAGAACACTGTTCTAGGCCTATGTGACCACAGGTCACATTTCCTTATGTGGGAAGTGTGGCACGTGTCCTAGGCCAGGAATCTGGCAGGGAGTGTGGAGGACCATCTCAGGTGTGTACCCGCTGAGTTTCTGGGGTCTCAGAACCACTCTGCCTTACCAAGCTTCCTGGCATCACTTACCATCTCACAGTTCCCTATCTCCTTTCCAGAAAATATGACCTCTCTGAATGATGTGAGGTCTCTGGGGATCTGGTATATTAGGCTGTTTTCAAAGAGACCAGATTTTTCCCTATACTGTAATGGTTAACATTAAAATTTGCTTCTTAGGGGCTTTCGCAATGGCTCAGCAGTTAAGAGAATTGACTGCTCATCTAGAAGGCCTGGGTTCCTTTCTGAGCATCTACATGGTCAGCCAGAGCTGTCTGTAATTCTGATTCCAGGCTATCAACACCTTCTTCTGCAGGTGTTACCTTCTATAGATACTTACTATACACATGTGATTCAAAGACATATATGCAGGCAAAACATATATGCAAAATAAATATAAATAAATCCTTATAAAATCCCTGCTTCTTATATGCTAATCACTGTCATGTTTTTTTCCTCCATTTTGTTTTTTAACATTGTCATCTAAGGATGACTAGGCTGACACTAGAGGTTCATGCTGAACCAGGTCTGGATACCTGCAACCCACCTGGTCAGTCCCTTGGTAGTAAGTACACATTTTACTACATCGTAGAAGGCGTTTGTATCTGTTAGATAACAGCAGCTTCTATGTCTACTGAAGTCCTCTGAGACAAGATGAGGAAGGCCTTTTAGTTGAGCCTCAGAAAGACCTTAGTCACAAGACAAGACATTTCAAGCAAGATAGAAGAATAAAGCTAGAACAACTAAATGCATTTGCCTTCAGAAAAACAACAAAATTTTTAAAAAGCACCTTTAAATATATATGTATATACATATACATATATACACATATATGTGTATACTTATACACACACACACACCCACACACACACACACACACACACTCTTTAATCTCAAGTGGATCTCTGTGAATTTCAGGCCAGCCTGGTCTATATAGTGGGTGGCAGGAAAGGCCAGGGCTATGTAGAGAGACTGTCTTAGGAACCAAACCAAAGCAAGTCAAACCAAACAGGTCACTGCCACATGTGAGAGGCCGGGCCAGCTCTCCAGCTCTCATGACCTCAGAGGTAGCTCTCCTGCTGCTGCAGGCAGAAAGGGGAAAGGAAGGGACATATATAGGTTTTCTATATAATATTAATTTCAAAAATAAATTCTAATTTAAAAAATGTACAACTATGATTAGAAAAACAAACACCTCAAGTGGCTGGAGAGAAGACTCAGTGACTAAAAGCATGTACTGCTCTCGCAGAGGAGTAGAGTTCAGGTCTCTTAGACACCTGCTGTCATGTGCACATACCCCCACACAGACACACTAACCCTCTAGTCCTGGAGTTATGCATGTACGTACTGAGTTTAACAAGAGTGATAGTCTTTTTGGTCCACCACATCTTGCTCACTGAGGGTAACCACTCAGTATTGGTCACTTAAGGTGTTACCATGCTCACCGTGGGTTATCACTCTGCATTGGTTACTTAAGGTGTCACCAAACTGACCCTAAATAACTTGCTCCCTTCTTTTTATCTGGTTTTCTCATTGAAGAAGACAAGAAAAGACACACAGTGCCAGTAGGACTGAGGCACGGTGGCAGTCGCAGGGAAACACAGGGCCAGAATCTGCAGCACAAAGTAAATGTCACAGGTAACACTTACGAGTTGTCTGGGCTTGGGAAAGCTATCATTTCATGTCTTGCTTTTCATCATCCACAAGAGGGGAATAATGACATTAATAGGTTCCCCATCACAGGCTCTTCTGAGGATCAAGTGCAATGGCATCTAATAGCTTCCGAACGTTTCCCAGCATGCTATGCCCATATGACCGGATGTGACCACACTGAACCATATAGACATCTTCATTGTCTCTGTGTCTCTTGTCAATCTTACGTCTTCCTTCCCTGGACATTTAAAATTTATTTCCTAAGGGTCCTTTTGAGGATTTTAGTCTTATATTAAAAATTAAACTGATACACTTAAAGCTAAACGGTATTTGGTGTTCTACAGTGAAATACACCCAGTTCTTAATTAACCTCTCCAGTGGCCCAGAATGATATATACACTTGTAATTATTTTCATCTTGGGATCATTTAGTTCCAGTTTATATAATGCCAAATCAAAAGCTCTTAAAGACTCCTGATTTAGCCCCTTCAGTGATCCGTTGAATCCTACCATGAGAAATAAAGACTTGGGTAAGTTATATTATGCCCCATTCCCTCTCATACATATAAAACTTGGCTGTGATGATTACTAAAGCTTCTATATATTTGATGGTTCTGCTTCTATTTCACATTCCGTTTCACATCCCCCCCCCATAATCTTTTATTGTTATGTTGTAGCTTCCTTTCCTTTTTTTTTTCTCACAGAAGATGGGAACACTCCCTCCTATGCCACCTACTTGGCAGTGTAGTGAGCCTCACCAACAGCACCAATAGTTACAATGGCAGTAGTGTTTGATATCTATCTATCTATCTATCTATCTATCTATCTATCTATCTATACACACACACACGCGCGTGTGTGTGTGTGTGTGTGTGTGTGTGTATGTATGTGTATGTATATCATATGCATGTACTAAGAAGAGTAAAGTGGGAACTTCTCTGCCTTGGCCTTGCATATGTACAGACTACACACAGACCTACATTCCTTCAGGAGTTAGGCAGGTTGCTGGCTCTGTGAAGGTTCATACGGTAGGTCTCTTTGTGAACAATCACTTATTCAAATCAGCATACAGACACACTTCTTGTGAATGCACACATGCTCTGGACCATGGCCTGTGCCATCTTCCATGTTATCAAGATCAGGGATGATTGTTCCAAAATGGTAGTCAGTACCCTAGCAGGTTACACTATGAAAGTGAGCCCCATGTTCAATATAATAATTATTTAAAAAGAGAAGCTCTTTTACCTTTTCACACTGAACTCTCCCTCAGAAGACGTTTGAGCAGTGACATCTCATGTATGTACTGCGCATGACTCAGTGGTTCCCAAAACAATCACCAGGAGTGTTGACTTCCTTGTAGCAACTGCCAGAGCACTCCTGGCTTCTGTCACTGTTCATTATGGCTATTACATCTTTTCTCATAGTAGTAGTCACCACTCCTGCAAGGGCTCCTATCCTGAACAAACATCCTCAGATTACTCACATAACCTTCCACTGCCCCACTCTGAAAGATCACATTTCTCTTCTATATTTTCCACAGAGAGCCAGGTGGCAGGATGTGGAACACACTGCAATATAGCCCAGAAGAACAGTGGACTCAGACTTCAGAGAACAGACAGACAACAGGGATGACAGTCACACGTAATGTCTCTAGCAATCTCAGGTAGTTATTCATATCTAGATTAGATAATTGGGATACAATTCTAACTGTGTGGGTATCTTGTGTATTGAATATTTGCTGATATATAAATGTGTTTGGTTAATCTTTAAGCATTAAGAGTCTTACTCCTACCAGGTACTGGGAATTGTTATATATACCACATGGGGGTGGTGGAGTTGGCCCAGGAGCCATGTCTACAGCTGGAGCTGTCCAGCAGCAGAGGCAACAGCCATGCCAACATCTTGTGGGTCCTGCGAAGGTGC
Source organism: Grammomys surdaster (assembly GCF_004785775.1). NCBI lineage: Eukaryota > Metazoa > Chordata > Mammalia > Rodentia > Muridae > Grammomys > Grammomys surdaster. Next base: position 3,450,676 of record NW_021604587.1, read on the forward strand.
CACTGGCCAGCTGGTGCCACCATTAGTGTGGAAACTTAGAGCCGGCAGCCAGCAGCTGCTGCCTTTTCAAATACCTCTGGCAACAGAGATCATCTTTTTCTCCTCATCAAGAGGCTCTTTATGACCGTGGGCATCGGAAAGGTCCAGAGAACCCTCAGACTCATCCAACTACTTTCCTAGGAACACCTTTATTTGATTTAGAATGATTTTCTGGTGGTACTGACTAGAGAAAGTCACTAGTCAGTTGACATGGGGAAGAAATGACTGACTCACCTAGTCTATGGAAAAGGTGACTTTTTGATTAATAGAGTTTGTCATATGTTGTGCAATTACACTTTTTGAGGAGAGAATGCAACAACTGCCCAGGTGTCTCAGGCAGCCTCAGAGTCCTAAGCTGCCATGAAAGTAATCTGATCTTCAGAGTAACCATGGTGTGAGATGGTCTAAGACACAAGAAAAGGTCACTTGTAGGCACGCTGGATGAGTGTCACTGGATCCTAACATTGTGGTCATCCCAGTCCAGTTGTCATTCACCTAATATGCTGAGATTTTTGATAGAGTTGGTGGACATTGTGGAACAGGTATCATCTTGCTATGCTGTCAGTAGCTTGGGACCATAGACCCACTGAACTGAATTAAATCACTCTTCTATTCTACTACTAAGTTTTGTGTGGCCATTTACACAAGAGATACCCAGGGCCCACGAATAATCCTTCAGTTAACTAGCCTAATTCCTTCTTCTCTAACAAGAGAATTATCATACTCCTTTTTAGTCCAAGCTTGATGCTCCATGAGTGTGACTAAAAATCATGTCTCATGTCCCCCTCCCCTCTTGAACATTTTCCTGTAAGAGCTTTGGATTGACAATTTCTGGGCTCCTGGTCACATCTTTTTTTTATGTCCTCTAGAGGTTCATTAAGATCTTCAGGTCGCTATGGAACGCCTTCCCCACCTCTTAGATGACGGTAGATTAATCCACTCTGTGACATGCTGTTGTTTCAAAGAGCTTGTAGACATGGGTGGTAAACGTCCCTTGTGAGAAGCAACAGTGAATTACTTCAGAGGAAGAGAGGACTTCTTCAAAGTGGGACATTTCACTGCATCTGTGAGTTAGATGTAGGCTGTCTGGGAGACAGGACACATGTCCCAGTGTGAAAAGTCAAAGGCTTTTTAATCCCTCACCCTGTGACCACGAGAAGATATATTTTCTTCTATTTTAGTTGAATGGTCTTTTATTCAGTAATTGACTTTTCAGCAGAAGTTTTGAAGTTCAGCTTCTAGGCTATAAAATGTACCCACACAAAATCTGTAACTTAATGAGTCACAAAAAAGTACAGTATGTGTGTTTATACCCCCAACATATAGAGAACATCTCTCCCCATGTAACCACGGCCCTGATTTCTAGCCCCACAGAGCAGCCTCACTCTGAAAAACTTCACATGACTGTGATTCTACAGTGTTCACACTTCCCCGTCTGCTTCGCTTCATTCACTCTGTGCCCTTGACCTTCATCTCTGCTGAGCTTTGTGACAGTGATTTGTTTCCTCTTATTGCTGAGCCGTATTCCATTTGTCTGCTGATTTACTGGCCAATGGGTAGTTCAAGAGGCAGCAGTTTGGGAAAACTGCTATTAACATTGTGGAATAAATCTTTTAAAAAACTTCCACTGAATTTGTTGACAATTTCATACTTGAATGAAGCACATTCTGATTACAGCGACTCCTCCAGCCTCTCCCTCCTCCCCCCATCTATCCTCTCTCTTATGTCTTCATTGTTTTTTTGATTTTTTTTTTTTAGATTCATTGAGTTAAACCAGGATCCTCTGCATGTTGATATGTTTGGAACCACTATTGGTGTCTGGAGCCTGACGGGGTCTTTCATGGATACACAGCTGAAGACAATGACCTTTCTTTCTCAGGACCCTGGTAGTTCAGCAGGGATGGGTGGGATCCCATGAGCTCCTTCCTGTTCCATTACTGACTGTTCAGAGGAGAAGCCTGGCTCTGTAAAACCCATCAAAATCCCATGGCTGAGGTGGTCTTAGGCCCTAAGAATGAAGTTACTACTGTTGTTTAGTAAACTATCAGAGCTCCAAACGAGCCTTTTAACTATTTATGTTTATAACCACAGACAATGCTGCAGCCAGCTTTAACCAGGAATTGGTACAAAATTGTAACAAAAGTTGGCAAACACAGAGACACATGGCTGCTCAAGATGGAATAAATGGACACTATTAGGATGCTTTAGATCCATTTTTTTAAAAATACTCTGTGTTTCCCTATAGGAATTCTGGAGTCTTTTCCAACAGAATTTCTGGTGCTAGCTGGGCAAGTGAAATGTGTAAATGAATCTCTTTTTCCTTGGTTTTTCAACAAACACGGAATTCTGGTTTTCAGGAGTTGTGGGGAAGAAACTAAGCTTGTCAAAGGTGTCCCATGAAAATCAAAGCCCAGACTGCCAAACTGGAAACTATGACTCCAGAATGTCTTGAAAACAAGCATTTCAGAGAGATAGGCAGTCTCCCTTTAAACGGCATATAAACACTGCTTAAAGCCAGGAACTGAAATGCTTCTCCTTTGACTATCATATCTCAGCCTTTGGGAATGACCATGCCCAGAAAACCAAGTGCTGAGGAGGCATCGTGAAAGGAAATAAAGGTACAGGAAGCCTTTTCTCTCCTTTATAAACACACAGACTCTTTTATAGCAGATACAGAATGTGTTGAACAACTTCCTTTAAAACAAGAGTAATAGTAGCAGCAGTAGCAGCAATAGTAACAACAGCAGCAGCAGCAGCAGCAGCAGCAGCAGAAGCATTTAATGAATTTGAATGTCAGGCACTTCCTAAAGATGTTTCCCTGCATGCTTTACCTAACTGAATTCTCATGCAGCTCGTTTGAGATATATACTTGCTGTTATGTATCTCCTCAAAACCTAGAAGAGTGTGGCCTCATCTAACAGGGTAACTGTATTTGGAGACAAGGTCTTGAAATATGGAATGGAATGAGATGTGGTCCTTAGGATGGACCCCAACTCAAAGACTGGCATCTTTGGAAAAAATGGAGCTTAGTATGCAAAGATAGCCAAAAGGAGACTTGGCGAAGATGCCTAGATATGGTGGCTATTGCTATAACTAGGAGAAAGACCTTAGAAGGAACAACCCCCTCAGGATTGTGATTCAGCTTTTCAGCTTTCCAACTGTGACGGAAAAAAACCAAACCAAACCAAACCAAATCAAACCAAACCAAACCAAACCAAACCTTTCTGCTGGTTCAGCCTCACACCCGTGGTCCTTTGTTCTGCTGGCCCTAGCTGACCAGTTCAGTGAATATATGCTATAATCTCTACTTTATAGATGGGGACAATAGAAGATTACAGCAACTGGCTGGAATTGTATGGCCAAGACCAGAGCCAGCTGAGTGACAGAGAACCCAATGCTCTAAACCAGAGGTTCTCAACTTGTGGGTTGAATGACCCTTTTATAGGGGTCACCTAAGACCATTGGAAAACACAGATGTTTATATTATAATTCATAACAGTAGCAAAATTATAATTATAAAGTGGCAATGAAAATAATTTTATGGTTAGAGGTCACCACAACATGAAGAACTATATTAAAGGGTAGCAGCCTTAGGAAGGTTGAGAACCACTGTCCTAAACAGATAAAAATTCCTTCCTTATCTCACCCAATTAAATGGAAAGCGTGTCCCTACTTAATATGCAATTATACCCTATTGGGCAGATAATGCTGTGCAAGGCAGGCAGTCTGCAAGGCTCAGTTAGTAAGCAGAGTCCAAGAAGGTGAAGATAACAGTGAAGATGAATGTGTCGTGAAAGATTGTCTAAGATAGTTTCACTACACTAGATGTATTAGCAAGGATGCCTAACCTACGACATGATTGTCCCTTATCACTGTCATGGAGTTCAGTGGTGTACAAGCAGGGTCTGTCTGATGTCTCCTAAGGGGAGAGCTGTCTGCTGCAGTCAGCTAAGCTTCTGACCCCAGAAGCTGAGGATGTGTTTGTTTCATGGTGAGAAGCACTTTGTAGAAGTCCCTAAATAGCCACAAGCGTCCTTATAAGGGAGAGGGCTGAGGGGCTGAGGTAGTGGCAGGAGGTGTGGTGATGGTGGCAAGAGGCTCAGGTGACACAAGAAAGGGCCCATGCTCAAGGAACCTAGGCAGCCCGTAGGAGCTGAGAAAGGCAGTGTCCCTTTGATGCTTCCAGAAGGAACTCAGTCTTTTCAGCATCTTGTTTGTCTTTTAATCTCTATAACTGTGAGAACACCAACTTGGGTTCTTTGAAGTGATTAAGCTTTTGGTAACGTGTAGCAGAGGCAAAGAGAAAGTCTCACACCTGTCCTGATGAGGAAATCATACCAGGGATCAGATGCTGCGGGGCTCCACCAGCTCCAAGCTGACAGATGCTGAGTTCTGGTATAAAAATATCCTGCTGCCCTAATGTCCAGCGGGGGCATTGAAGCCCTACGCTTGAGGCTGTGTACAGGCTATGTTGCATCTTTAATGGGTCCACTGACTGCTCTAATTGTTCCCACAGTCCTCGTAGGTGCTCATGGCTAACTCATTTTCCACAAAGGGACTGGCAGCTTAGGTAGGACATGCTTCTCTAAGTCCCATAGCCAAAAGCCACATTTGCCAAAGTCTGGAGCCAATGTTTTTTTTAAAAGCTTAGAGAAATATTAGGATAAAGTTGGGGAGATGGCTCAGCAGTTAAGAATGCATAATGTTCTTGCAAAGGTCCTGAATTTAGTTCCTAGACTCATGTCAGGCAGCTCACAAACCCCTGTAACTCCAGCTCCAAGGAACCCAATGCCTCTGACAACCATGGGCACCTGCATTCACATGCACAAACCCACACACAGACCTGCACACTTATACATAATTTAAAACAAAATAGATCTTTAAAAAATTAGAATATATGATTTACCATCTTAACCATTTTAATTATTTTTATAACCAAATAATAGATGTGTATTTATACACACATAGTATGCATATATATGTGTACATATATACATACACATCCATATATATATATATATATGGATACATATATTTTCCTCTTAAATTTACTTTAAACTTTTTCAGACATGTATGTCTTGCATTCATGTTCTTTCACACGGCCACACCCCTTTCATTTCCCTCCCTCTCCTGTTACGTCTATTCTCCTAGTCAGCTTTATGTCTTCTTTCATGTCATATATACATATTTGATTTTATAGCTCTCTATAAAAAAATCTAGGATCATAAATGAAAACATACCAGACATATGAAGACATACGTTTGTCTTTCAGAGTCTAATTTAATTTACTTAATGTGATTACCGTAAGCTTCATCCTGCCAGGGACATCATCCATTCTTCTACATGGCAGACAAGAATTCCAGTGTGTACACATATCACGGTTTCTTTATCTGTTCCTCTATTGATGGACACCTACGTTGATTCTGTAACTTAGCTTTTATGAACCATGCTGCAGTTAACATCAAAGGCACCAAAGATATTACATCTCCACAGCTTTTCCTTATAAAAATGTCTGCTGGCAGTAACTATTGTTACCGTCATCACCATCTGCTTAACTAGAATTCCCCGTTCCCCACTAGTCCAGTACCCTGACAACCATCATCACTCTCCGTCTCTAACCTCGACTGCCCAAGTGCCCCGTGTAAGTAGAAACATACAGTATTTGTCCTTCCATATCTGGCATATTTCATTCAGCATAACAGCCCCCAAATTCTTCCATGCAAAAACCCAAGCTTGCAACATTTGTATTTTCCCTCACTAGCCTTCAAGGAAGCTTTAGCCTGGATTAGGGTCATGTCCTTCCATGACATCTCAGCATCCGTGCCTCAGATTTATAAAAGTGTGGCACTCCTGCTTGCTCTTAAACAATACTGTAATGTTGAATTATGAGACCAAAGTGTGGCCAGGAAGTCCCTGCATTGTCTGTGGAGGAGCTTAGTAATTACAAGAGAGTGACAGACATTTGCAAAATTTAAAAAAAAATTAGTTTCAGATGTTGCAGGTGTTGCAGATGTGTCTGCTGTGTCACATGAGCATCAGTAGGTGGCAGGGAGAAGAGAGGCTATGTCTGCACTCAGTGTTCTGACCTACGAACATCTGAATGATTAGTAGCCTAACATTCCCTAAAAAAATGTGAGCCTGAGATAACCACCAGTCTGGCACCATGCAGGCCCCAATGGCTTCCAGGACCAGGAGCAGGGCAGATATTAGAAGGAACCCCGCATGGGCCTAAGGTCCTAAGCAGGAGTGAGCCAGAGACAGATGACCCTTGCATGTTCATCGGCCACATGGGGAGATTATGCAAGGAGTGAGCCTGAGATGACCGCTAGATCATTGCCATGGGGCCTGGGCAGGGAGCTAGCCTGAGATGAACACCAGTCAGGCATCACACAAGCCTGGGGGTGGGTGGCAGACTACGTTCAAGATGACCCCTTCTCAGTGCCTTAATACACTAGCAGGGCATAGCACTCCTGGGACAATCCCGGACCCAGAGATCCCAGCTGCTACTAAGAGGAGTAAGTGGTGGAGAGATGGAGAGAAACAGAAACAGAAGGATGTGGGCACAATGAAGAGAAGCAGAACTAGGACTTGAGGGTAATGAGGAACAGCCTGATGTGAGTAGCCAGTGATGCCACCTGGGACATCAGGGCAGCATAACAGAACTGACTCTGTGATAGGGACATGGGTGAGCTGTCCCCACCACTTGCCTGGCATGCAGTGACATGGATGAGAGAGAGATGATATTCCTTTACCCCTTGCCACATACAGCAGGAAAGGGATCTGGTCTTGAGGTCATAAGGGTGGGAGGGCTGGCCCTGCCCCTGCCCCTCACCTGCTACAGCACTCAAGAGAGCAGGCCCTGCACTTTGCCTAGGCAGCATAGTAGAGCTGTATCTGGATGTGGGGGTTGTGGGTGAGCCGGCCATGAGGGCATGGGTGTGGGAGAGCTGGGCCTCCTCTTATCTGCTGGGCAGTGGTATGGATAATGGAGAGACACTGTCCTTCCCTCCTGTCCCCCATCCCTTGCCATCTATGGCAGGCAGAAGAGCTGGCCCCAGCATCATGTCCCTCACCGACTGCAAAACTCAGGAAAGTGGGTCAAGCGCCTTGCCTAGGCAGCAGAGTAGAGCTGGCCCTGGGAGCGAGGGATGCTGATGAACTGGTTCTGAAGGCATGAGAGTGGGAAAGCCATCAGGCTGACCAGCTCAGATACCTCTCAGGCCAAGATCCAGAGCTTTGATTTGGCCCACTCTAACATCTACCCCATCAATGAACTGCTGGAGTGCATGAAGGGGCTGGTCCTACAGATCCAATACTACAGGATCTCCATGACACAGGGCAACAACAGGATATCCAAGAGGAGTCCCAGTGAGGTTCCAGTATTGATAGAGTAGCAGAAGCCAGAGGCCTCAAACCAGACCAAGGAGTCATTGCAATGAACAATTGCAACAGAGACATGTGGACAAAAGGGTACATACTGTGGGACATATAAATGTCCCACATAGCATGTTTTCTCTGTTGGGGGTGGAGTTGCGAGGGTGGAGAGTGAGTATGAGGAGAGGGGAAGATAGATGAATAGGATTGGGGTATATGATGTGAAATTCACGAAGAACCAATAAACAGTCAAAAAAAATCAGTCTGCATAATTTACGTCATCTCCCTTTCCACATTCAGTGCCAACACCAAGCCACACAGAACGCTACTTTCAGAATATTTCTTTCCTTCTGCTCTTCCTGATCATGGGACGGTGAGAGAGGGAAGCATTATCATTCTACAAATTGAAAGTCGATGTTTTGCCTTTATTTTAAATTTTCTGTGATGCCTATGTCCCTAGGAGAGTTTGTAGAAACAACATTTTGAATCGCCACTCTCACTACTTTTAAAGTCACTGGTATCTGTATTCTACACACATACCGACAGGGTCACGCCAATTATGTTCTACATAATGATGGGGTTGTTCATGTAATTGGTTTCACTCTGGGTAGAGAGCATGTTGCTGCCACACATTTGAGCCCAGAATGAACTTCTACGATGCTGCTTGAAACCACCTCCATGGAGAATGCTCCCTTCTTGCTGTTCTGGATGTGGAAGATATGTTTTCCTTGGAGAATGCCTCTCTGGCTGACCTATGGATAGTCAGTCGCTACACTGGAGCCTAACTTGACACTTAAAATCCTTTAGAATAGTGCAAGCTATGACAACTGTGCTAAATAAGAAAATATTAGGTTTTATATATTACCAAGCCATATGAAAAAAGGGTGTCAGTCATCTGGTTGCAGGAAAGGATACCCTGCTTTTGGAGAGGACATATTTTTCCAATGTCCAGGTTCTAATGTAGAATTAAATCTATGCTTTTTAAATTTCTCAGATGGTCTCTCCTTGATCCTGACTTGTTACTCATTTTCTTTGTCAGAGTCTTTTTCCAAACCCAGGTTACCTGGCCCTTATAAGTGGCAGAGAACCTGAGGACTCTCAACATTTATTTTCTACTAACTTCTCTGGTCATTGAAATAATGGAAATCAAATGTGGTAGGACATGAGGAATAGTGTACCGGCTCCTGTTCACCACTTATCTTGTTGATACTCATGTTATTATGGAATGAGAACATTCTGCATCACAAGCTGCCTTTGTCCTATTTTCCAGCCGTGTCTGATACATAACGCCTGTCATCTCCTCCAACGCCAGCAGTGTAACTTTAACATATAGGATAGAACTTTGTGTGAGTCTTAGCCAAGCGGCTTTCCAGAGTCTCCTGTGATGTACAGGAACATCTGCTATCATTTATCAGTCATCTCTAACTAGTCCTGTCCCAGTTTGTTCTCAAGTTACTTGTCTGAATTAAAGGCTGTTAAATTCATTAGAATGTTATGGGAATATATGTCTGTATGTACAGCTTCATAGCTTTGCTGACCTTCCTGGTACTATCTAGCTTACCCAGTCAACTTGAAGGGCCTCTCTTAGCATCTGTTGGCAGGTCTGATGCTAACAAACTCTCAGCCTTATCTAGGAAAGTCATTACATTCTTGAAGGAGAGTTGTATCGCAGACCATACCTGATTGGTAGTCTCTTTCAGCCCTTTGAATATCCTATCCCTCTCCTTTCTAATCTACAAGGTTCTGTGAGAAATAACTCACCAGCAGGCTCATGGAAGTACCCCTGTCAAAGAGTGATGATGAGTCACTCTTTGCCCACTGCTTGAAAGAGTCTTTATTTAATATTTTTAATTCATAATTACCTTCATTCCTATTTTATTCCACAGAACTCTAAATGTATTTGGACTTTGACACATTTTCATATAAAACACAGTTAAGAAACATTCAATAATTACAAATTTAATAATCTAAATTCCAATGCAAAAATTGTCAATCCTCATAGAGTATGTCATACTGTATACAACCTCAGCAGACCCAGTCTTGTTCTGTGTCAGCTCATCTTCCTGTCAGAGTCATAAAATACCAGAGGAGAGTCAGCTGAAAAGAGACATTTGTTTTTGGCTCATGGGATTAGAGGGTTCAGTCTATGGTCACTATCCCCCTTTCCTTGGGCCTTTGACAAAGGGATACATCATAGGGGGAGGGGTGATAGGGCAAAGCCGCTTACCTCTTGATAAACTTAGAGCAGAAAGAGAAGGAAGGACTAAGGTCTCATCATCACTTTTCAGGTATATCAACAAATCTGATGACTTCACTTCCTCTGAGCTGAACCTCAGTTAAAGAGTCACAAACCTTCCAATAGTGCCAATAGCTGGAAATCAAGCCCTTACAAGCTATTGATCAGAACCACACTACTAGAAAAATTATAGTAAATAATCATCTAACAGATACTTGTGGCTGGTATGTAGCTGGGTTGGTAGAGTGCTTGTCTTCCATGCATGTCTTCGATCCCTAGTTAATTTATTTTTTATTATTGCAATTCAAACTCAGGGTCTTTCAATGTTAGCCAAGTGCTCTACCACTGAGCTACATCTCAGTCCAATTTGATTAGCTATATAACCATTAATTATTAAAACTCACCAAATTTACATACATACTTCTTCAAATTTGAAAGCAATTTAGACTTTCAAGGTCTCTCTTTGATTTTTCTATAATGCAGATATTGGTGCATTTGATAAGGTAGACATTTCTTAGATTTTCTTCATTCTTTTCCTTTTTGCATGGCACGAGAATTGAACCTAGGACCTCACAGATGTTAGACAACACATGTCTGAGCTATATTCTAAGCACTGTTTTTTAAGCTTTTTGTTTTGAGACAGTGCCTCACTAAATTCATGAGCTGAGCCTTGAACTTGTTCTGTAGCAGAGATAAGTCTTGAACTTGCCATCCTGCCCCAGTCTCTCCAGTAGCTGGGATTACAGGCAGGTGCCACAGGTCTCTTTTTCCTTTTTGCCCTTTATTTCCATAATCTCAAATGACTTATCCTCTGTTTAGAACAACTTCCTACTTCCTATTAATTCCCTCTAGGGAACACACACACACACACACACACGCACACACACACACACACACACACATTGTCTGTTTCTGTTTACAACATTTTCTTGCCTTTGTTGACTTCTGCATTCTCAGTCCTGATAATGATCATTTTGAATTCTTTTAAAAAATTACTACTTCTCTTATTTTTTGAGATTATAATACAATCACATTACTTCCCCCTTTTCTTTCCTCCCATCTAAGCCCTTCCACATACCCTTCCTTGGTCTCTTTCAAATCATAGCTTTTTTACTTATTAATTGTTGTTATATGCACATGCACACATATGTATATGTATATATGTACATATATACATATATATATACATATACATACATATATATTTCTTCTTTTTTTTTTTTTTTTGGTTTTTCAAGTCAGGGCTTCTCTGTGTAGCCCTGGCTGTCCTGGAACTCACTCTGTAGACCAGGCTGGCCTTGAACTCAGATATCTGCCTGCCTCTGCCTCCCAAGTGCTGAGATTAAAGGTGTGTGCCACCACTGCCCGGCATATATTCCTAAATATAGCTAATTTGGAGACTTCCATTTCCCTAGGATCTATTTCAGAGATTAGTTCTGTTCCTTTGACTGGGTTGTGTTTTGCATTTTTAAAATTATCTTTTAATGGTTTGCTGAGATATGGACATTGAAGCAAAGCTGCTTGTTCCCAGGCTATGGGCTGTTTGCACCAAAGGGAATATGATCATCAATCCCTCGCAGGAGAGATTCTGAATGCCTCCTGTATCTTTTCTGTGCTTGTGGGTCTATTCCCCAGCCAGTTGCAGAGCTCAGCTTGTTTCTACTCAAGTGCTCCCTCTAGTGTCAATTGTGATAATAAAATTTCTCTGGTGGTGTAGACCGTGAAAGAGCTTGCCACTGTTCTCAGAGGTCCTCAAGCACCTGTAGCATGCTGTCATCTTTCTTCTTCAGTGCTCTGTGCCAGGCAAGGAGGAAAAAAAATTCCCAGGCAGCTCCTAACAGCCAATGCTGGATGTCCTACCCTCTTTTTCCTCTTAGGGGAGGAGCCATGATTGTTCATTCCGTTCCAATTTAGCACAGTTCTGCCAGGAGGATGGAATTTGGTGCCTTAAGTGTTGTAGAATTTAACTTCCCTCACTGTGCTTGTCTTTGGGATCCTACCCACATAAGGTTACATTTCTAGTGATTTTTGAGGTTCTCACAGAAGAGTTCTGGTCCATATCTTGTTATGGAGTCCAGTGGAGAAGGAAGGAGCATGGGAGGTTTCCCATGTTTTCAATCATGAATTACTTAGTGAACATTTGTCAAGGGAAGCCATTGTGGTTGCTTCCAGATCCACTAACTAATAAAGTAGGGCAGCAGAGTAATGTTGGTCAGATATGTCACATTCTTCCATTCTTTGCCTAATATGTTAATTATTTTGGATTTGTTTTGTTATTTCTCTTGACTTCTAAAATATTTACCAGTTTTCCAATCTGTACCTTTTCCTGTGTCCCTATGATACAAGTAAACAAAAAAGACTCAATGCATTTTTATGTCCCCAAAAGGGGTAAGTAGGCAGAGTTCCTAATCAGACAATGGTCAAAAATTGTCTCAGGCCGTTGAATGATGGGACGAATTGAAGGACTTTTGTCTCTCACAAAATCCTAATTGTTCAATGTAGGAGATATGATGGTAGTAGGAAAATACAGAAGAGAGAACATCTAGAACAACAATAACAACAAAACTTACAATTGCTGAAATGTGAAGAAATGGTAAGTGGGAAAGGTTCTTGGTGTAATTATGACACAACATAGAAGAACTTAGGTGAGTCTACCCAGGAGGGAGGGGCATCCGTGGATAGCACAGATCCCTAAGTGCGCCTTTTGTTTTGCTAGATCTTGCTTAAGTGTTTTGCATTCAGACACCTCTCAGATGAAACTCACTCCTTATGTTCAGATAATAAGGACGTTTGATATGTTAGACTCTGACGGGCTTAAGCTACAACCCTCCACAAGGTCAGGCATTTCACACCAATTCATAAAACCATAAGAAGGAATTTTCAATAGAAGTGAAGGGAGCTTGTTCTTGTCCAACAACCCTCCAAGACTGTCTTTGGGATTTTTTTGAAGTATTTAACTGGCTCTATATAATGGCACACATTTATACTGCAAAGGGGATGGCTGATCAAATGGGCATATTGATAGTTATCTGTATTACTCAGTGCTTTCCCAGCAGGACTAGGGGACTATGAACACTAATTTTCTTCCTACATTATTTATTTTTTATTCTGGCATTTGGTGGATAATATCCTTATGAGGTGCAGTAAGACCACCAATGTAATTTCACATAAACACTTTAAGTCATAGCATAAGCAGTGAGCTAGCACTAAGGAATAGAGATTTAGGAGAGAGACTATTTATGCTTATGTGTTCTTAAGAAGATCCATTTAGACCCCAACTAAGAAATATCCAATTGCTACTGAAATGAGTTATAGGTACGGTAAAGATGGATTTGAATCTGTCTAATTCAATGTCCAATTTGGGAGTTCCTTACTATGAACATAGAATAAAAATAGATATTTCTCAACTGAAACAGAACAATTCACCTCCTTTGGGACTGACATGACCACACTGAGTTCAAGTCCTTACTATGGAGTTTGGCATGGAGTTTTCTTTCTTAATCCTGATACATGTGGTTTGGCCTCGGTGACTATTACTATCTGAAAATCAACACTTTACAAATCCAAACAATACTGAAGTATGATAACTACTAAAATAAATTCAAAGGTATCCTGCAAACTTGTGGTCAGCTGTACAAAACGGAAGGAACATTATATTTTTTTTAAAAAAGGACTCTTACAGATGAATAGAAAGAAAATGAAAATTGGAATAGATCTCAAATGCTGTACGAGAGTGTGCTACACTGAAAATCTTGGTAGGATGAGGTGGCAAATTGGGAGTGCTTAGAGAAGCTATGTATTTTGGGAAGTCACATACTTGCATTCACTTGTGGCCAGCTGTTCCTGAATAAAAATACTCCCTAGGGGATAAATGACATAGTGTATTGTTCGTGTTCATGGTGGCTCCCATAAAGAATGAAACTATAGAGACTTAGTGTTATTATTGCAGCTGCTACTGACAGCTGCAGCCCATCCCCTAGCAAAGGGTTGGCAGGTGGGACTGACCTAAGATGGATGTAAATGGGGACTTTCTTAGTAAATTCAGTTCCTGTGAGTTTTCCCAGTGAACTGATGGTGTTATGTGGGATTGACAATAACTGGATGGTGTTAAAATATGACATGAGCATACTTTTAATATTATCTTATCAAGTAACAGGGTATATAATAACATCTCACCGCAAAGGGAGTCATTGATGAATATTTCTTCTCTGAAAACTCCAGATGGGGTACAAACATCATCATTTTATTTACAATCCTGAAGCATATGTCCTGGCTCTGTCTAGTAGACTGCTGAAATAATACAAGATTTTTTTTCAAGCTTGTACCATCTAAAACAGCGGTTCTTAACCTGTGAGGGTCCCATATCAGATATCCTGTATATCAGACATTTACACTGTGATTCACAACAGTAGCAAAATTACAGTTCCAGAGTAGGAACAAAAATAATCTTATAGTTGGGGTCACTATAGCATGAGGAACTGTATTAAAGGGTCTCAACATTAGGAAGGTTGAGAACCACTGCTCTAGAAGAAGATTCTCTTTTTTTATGGATCTCTTGAATCTGATATGCCTTGCCTCGAGACAGACATAGGATGCAACAAACTAGTGGGTACCAATTCTAGAGTCTTTGTTTTAGGAAGCCTTATGTGTCTAGTTTTATCCTAGGGCCAATTTTAACACCATGTGAAGCAGCTTGGGTTAGCTGGTTGGAGAAAGTGAGACATCAAGATATTTCAGTAAACCCAGACAGCAACATCCCAGATCAGATGTATCATACTCTGAGTTGAGCTCAGATCTCTCACCCATGAAATTATAAGCAAAATGATATGGTGGTTCTTTGATGTCATGGAATCTTGGAGCAGTTTGTTACATAGCAACAGATACATGATACTTCAGAGCTCATTTCCTGAGTTTGAGTTGAGTCTACCGGTGGGAGCTATAATTGATCATCTGCTCACTTTCCTTCCCTAACAACTGCATAATGTGTGTAACACAATGCAGTGGAGTGAATTATAGGATGCTATTCCCACTCTACCAGGGATTTACATCACAGTCTAGGTAACTGTAATTCTTATGTAATACAGAATGCGCCTTCTTATGCCTTGGCTTTGGGCACGGCATTATGGCTACTTTGATGTGAGCAGACATGATGCTTGCCAGCTCTGAATCTAGCATTAAGCAACTTGGCATGTTTCACTTAGATTTTTTTTTTTGTCATTGAGATCTTCCCCGAGTAGCTGCTTCTACTTCAAACTAACACCAAGATGAGTTGTAGATGAGGAATAAATGCTTTTGTTTTATGTAACTGATATTTAGGGGCTGTTTGTTATATAGTTAACTGATACATACCACTTTATTTTTTTTTTAACAAACATGTCTGAATATCCTTTCTCAGATAAACTGACAGCTAGTGGACTACTCTAGGCTTGGGTTCTAGGATCCTGGGCTCAGGGGTCTTTTTCTACAAAGTAGTAATTGAACGATTATGTAAAAATGACTTTTAAGACCAAGGCTTGATCAAAGAAAGAAGAGAGAACAATCAAAACAGTAGAGAGGATATGATTCATGGAAAGGCAAGGGCCATGCAAAAATTCATCAAAATAAAAGCTTAGAGGCACCCAGGCAAAAGCATTTTTTAAATAAAAGCAATAGGAGGTGAGATCTAAAATGATTTCTGCTTTATGCTGTGACCATCTACATGAGAAGGAATAGTCAGGCTAGTTTGCCAAGAGGCATTTGAGGAGAATGAAGCTTGGTCTTCAACTCTCTATCTTCTTTCTGAGTCATAGGGATATGGGATCTGTCTAGACACTGGGTGTTTATGCCTAACAGTACATAGCTCAGTATACGGGTGCATCTCTGTCCCCAGGGATATATTATTGTTCTTCTTCTGTAGATATTTTAATCATTCTAGGGATGTCCAATTTTACCCACCACTGGAAAACCCACAATAATGTGTGACTCAATTGTATTGTGGGACATTTTGTAATGCTGACATTGTCTGCACTGTGCTGTTTAGTAGGTAGCCACTGGTCATATATGGTTATGAGCACTGGAAGTAAAACTTGAATGCTCAAAGAACTCGATTTTTAATTCCATGTGGTTTTCATTCTTTTACATTTGAATGGTTATGAGCAGCTAGTGGTTTCCACTTTGGACAGCATAATTCTACAGGTCATTACATACCCCTAATAAACATAGCCAGTGTAATACCTAAAGCTATTGGGAGGTTAAACCTATGCAAGATAATCTACAGGGTTTATGGTTGCCTTAGTGGCTCTCCAGGACAAATACAATGGGCACTGACAATTAGTGCACCAAGTTCCCAAGTGTTGAAGCCACTTTTGAGAAACACTTTATGGTGTGAAAGTTAATAACATCAAAATAAATAGATGATAGCAGTGCAATGTTGTGGTGCTATGTTTTCCAACTCTTTTGGGAAAGGTACCTAGTGTCCAGTGTACACATGAGCTAAAGGAATCTCCTCCTTTTCTTGCTCAACTAAAGACTCTGAATTCAAGTCACCACATTTGGAAATTTGTATTGTTTAAAACCAAAACCACCCCTCTAAAAAAACCCACCACTGAACTCATATGAACTTATCCTAATGCTCCAGGGATGGAAAATATTCTTGCATGACTGGAATGTCAAGTCTTCCCTATGCCTTAGACCACAGTTTCCCCAAAGCATGGAGTGCTGTGAAAGTCCTCCTCATGCTCTCCAAATTGTACCCAGAGAATGAAAACTCATCAGGCCACAGACTTCCCTGCTCTCTTTGATCAGAAACTCATCATTCAAGGCTCTAAATAGTGGCCACTAGTGCGGCAACAAATGGAAAATATCTTTCCATAGTATCCCACCTCCTGAAGAGATGCTCTGGATTCTGCCCTGTCTCTACCCCCTTTTTCTGCCCCTTCTGCATGTTTATGTCTGCTAGACTTTCTGTTCTCAGAAGTTTCATCCTTGATGGCTCAATGCTTGCTCCTTTGTTGAGGCTGTGTTCAGTCAAGCTAGCATATTGCCCCCTTGATACAACTTTTTCAGATCCTCCCCTCCAGGTCCCCACATGCTACCAAGCCACTCTGACTATTCCTGTGGAGTCTCTTGATCCCCAAGTGCTCTCAGCACAGGTGTAGTGTGTTCTGGGACATACATACTTTCCTTCTGGTTCACTTATCTGGCTCTCTTTCTGAGTCCCTGACTTTGCAAGTGCTTAAGAATTCCCCAAGGAGTTTCCGGAGGCCCTCACCTCCTGGTATCTCACTTTATGTTGTTTCAGAGAACCAAACATGATTTTGACATCAGGTAGGTGGGATAATGCTTAGGACTGCTTTGCATTGGTATTTCAAGACTTTAAGGCCTACTGGTAATCTTCGACAAGCAGACCAGCTAGGAGGAGTGTCTCTGGGAAAAGAGCATGTGGAACAAGGGGTTCTGCAGAAAGTGGAGACAGCAGAAGATTGGGGTGGCCCTCTACACTACTGTGATGTGGGTAACATGGGCTATAGCTGCAGCAGCATTGTCTGGGAAATAGAAATGTAGAATCTCAGGCCTCACTCCAGACCTACTAAATCAGAAGCTGCAAGGCCCTCAGGTCCTAGATGATGGGCCTCTACACTACCATTGAGACATAAAATTGAAGTGCATGAAGTGTGCCATGAATGTCTCAAAGGAACACATTGTAAGATGGTGGATTTGCTTTGACTCATAGTATTTGGTACATGGCTACTTGGTTCCATATGCTTGAGTAATTCACTAAGATTCTAGGAATGTGTGGTGGAGGAGGGTGGTTTGTCTTCTGCCTGATCAGATATTAGAGAGCAAGATAGTAAGTGGTCAGGGCTAGTACAATTCTCAGGACCTGTCCCCAGTGGCTTCCATCCAGCTAGGTTCAACCTTTCAAAGGTTTCATCTCCTCCCCAAACTCCACAACCCAAAGTCTATAAATAATCAAAACATGAGCCTGTAGGGGGAAATTCTGATACAAATAATAGCAAAAACTAAACAAGCACTTGGCAGTACACAAAAGAAGTGAACCCCACTAGAGAGAGGGAAGCCTCAGTGAACATGTTTGGGATTTGATATTACTTCTTAAGGGCCCAACACATGCTGAATAAAAGTATCTGGATTCAGACTTTTACCTAGATGAACAAAGTATCTATTGTAAGAACTAACCCAGAAAACTCATAAACAAGCTGAGGAAATTATGTATAATGGAAGAGGGGTACTGTGATGGGCAGGCAAGGGTAAGTTAGAGAGCCAGGGGGAAATGAGGTTACTGTGGATCTATCTAGTGGGTTGAGGATGTCATCTCTGAAAACACACTTAAGCATCGTCTACTGCTGTTGTCAAGTGGACAGATAAGATGTTGATGAAAAGGATATAAAAATATGGGGGATTTCTTTGTGTTTCCTAGAAATTATGTTATTTGCCTAATTTTTTTTTTTTGCTATTTTCAGTATTTAAGTGCATGGTATGGAAAATGAGCTCTCAGCTGGCCACAGAAGATAGAGAAGAGAAAATTGAAACAGGTGTAAACACTGCCAGCAGCACTAGTCAGTTCACAAAGTTTTACTTCTCAAGTAGACACATTTGCAGAGATATTGAGATTTTTATTCTACAGGAAAGTAAGCAGCAAGTCCCTTGAAAACTGTCTGGGCTTTGTCATTGCCTCTTTGGCAGAGGGAATGAGAACTGAGACAGCTCGCTAGTTTTGTGTCTGCTTTTGCAAGGCAGAGTTAAAATGCAGCTAGAGATACAGCTTCTTAGAGTGCCACAAACACCCGCTATCCTTTCTGATCTCATAGATATTCCCTGTGATGGAAGTCTAAGATCTACTTCTCAGACATGGAATACATTAAGTTTTCCATTCAAGTTCTCTGCAAATATGGGACAGGAGACTTGAAAAATGCCTCAACAGGTGGAATCTTGGATGATGTCCTATTGATACAATGAGTGGGCGCCTCATTGACATCTTTAGACAGCTGATGTGGACATTGTGCTTTCTGCTCCTAATGAACCTTGTCACTAGGCTATAATGTCAAACTGTAGAGGGATTCCTTTTAGCCACCCCCACCAACAATGTTGAGGCTGTCACCATGTATTATGTTTCTTTTAACAGAGCTCTGCCAAATATCTGGGTTTTGAAAAAGCCTTGAACTTGAACTGCTCAAGTGCAGTTATAATTTCTTCAAGCTTTTCCTAGGTCAAAGAGGATCAATAGCATGATAACCTACAGGACTCCATGACCATCATTTTTTTTATACCAAGATAACAAGAACTATGGTATAATCTCATTTCTAGAGCGTGGTATGCTGCCCTGATAAAAATATCTGTTGAACAGTATGGCCAATAAAAGAGGAGGTACAGGTATCATGGTTTCCTTGTTCTGGGAAATAGGAGCCATCTGACTAGTATGACTGAGAGATACTGACTGTTGCATTAACACTGAGGTTTGTGGAGTAAGTGGTCCAAGAAAAAAAAACTGGCCACATTCTCCTGGAAACACAAAGGAAAACTTGTGGGTGGGTGGGTAGGTGGATGGGGATAGGTCTTTGGGTCCTCTTAGTGTGTCCCTGAGAATTTTCTTTTGCTTATGTCCTCACCTTTCCCACTTAGCTCTTCTTTATTAGATTTTCTCTGGCCACTTAATTTAATTTGTAAGTTTCTACCCTCACTGCTATCCCAAGGTTGACTTGGTTTTTA
The DNA here is from genome assembly GCF_004785775.1 of Grammomys surdaster. Taxonomy (NCBI): domain Eukaryota; kingdom Metazoa; phylum Chordata; class Mammalia; order Rodentia; family Muridae; genus Grammomys; species Grammomys surdaster. The sequence goes on from NW_021604587.1 coordinate 3,470,030, forward strand.
AAAGCCATTCATTATCTTGAACAGATCTTCCTTCTGGCAGTTCTTGGAAACTTAAACAGCACTCACTGGTCAAGGATGAAGAGTTCATTACAGGGACCTGTTGCTCAGCACTAAAGGGAGAGGCTATAGCCTTTACTTTCTTAGAAACTTAAGCAATACTGTGCAATGCCTGCCCCAAAGCAGCTGGATTTTTAACTGTGTTGCTTTTCTTGCTGTGGAACTTTAAACACATCACTTCAAAGTCACTTCAGTGACGTGAAGTAACCGCCATAGTTCCACAGGGATAGCTTGTCTCTGCTCTAGTTGGCTTAAGGATTGGGACCTGAAGTCAGATGATAATTTCTTATTCTCATGTCTGGCTTCTAGGGTGGATCTATTTGGTTGGGGACATAATAGGCTTCTCCAGAATCACTTTGGCTGTTAGTAAGGTCTACCTAATATGATGGCCTCAGAGGGAAAGAGGAAAAGAGAAAGAAGGGAGGGAGAGAATGCCATAGGGAGAGAGGGAGGGAAGAAAGGGTTTGTTTGTCTGCGCGTGCGCATGAGCCCATACCAGTAGGAGAGGTCAAGATAACGCAGAAAGATTTGCTGCCATGTTTTGAGGTAGCACAGGTGAGCAGAAGTGGGTGCTGGCCAACAATGCTAGAGAGGCAGTTCTGGCCCTCCTCTAACCACTTTTACAGCTGGTAGGCAAGTATGTAGACTATCCTCTACACTCAACTAGTAAAAATAACTGACCGGACTTCCTGAAGTTCAGGACAGAGCTTGGCATGCTTTGTTTCCAAGGATCACAAGAATAAAAGGCGGTTCTTGAAATTAGCTCATCGTCATGATTTTAACTACTTATCTATATCATATTCCCTGCCCACTACTCCTGACACAGAGGTAGTGTTTCTATGCTCCATTTTTCAGAATGAGGAAACACAAACACAAGATCTGGGCTTCAAAAATATGTTCTTAAGATTTCTTGTACAGGTAAGATTAGGAAATCAATTATGCCCTTTTAAAATGGGTATGCTGAAGTCTTCCAATCTCAGGATAGCTCCAGGATGTGGCTATATTTGGAAAAAGGGTCTTGAAAGAGATAATTAAGGTAAAAGGAGATAATATAACTAGTGTCCTAATAAGAGATTAAGGCAGAGGGTTGTCCAAAGGGAGGACATCTAGGCAAAGCAAAAAAGACGGTCTCCTAGGTGCCGAGGGGAAGCCTGGAAGAGACCAAGCCTGGGGACATCTTCAGCTGATACTTCTAGACTGCAGAAGAGGGAGGGGATACAATTTCTGCTCTATAAGCTATCCTGTCTGTGATATTTTGCTGTGGTGGTCCCAGCTGACCTTGTAGTAATGATGTAGACTTAGCAGGCTATCTGCCTTGGGTCTATGCCCTTGCTCATCACCCTGTTGCAGCAGTTAGAAGCAGGTCCCCATTAGTGACTACCCTCCCAAATTATCCCACCACTAGTAACAAACTTATTTTAAATCAGGCTGGCACTACTGCCCTGCAACTCTCATGGTAGGTACCCAGTGGAAGACATTAAGAGAAGTCAATTTAGTCAAGGAGCCCTCCCTTACCCAGCCTGAAGGCAACTCTTTTCAGATAGAATTGGGGCAGTTTTAGAGCTCCCCAGGATCTGGTTTGGAAGTTGGAGATCAAAAAGGAAATCACCTAAGAAATCCTAAGAGCTTCCTGTATGTTCATTACCTGTATAGTCATGCAATAGGCAGCCCTGTCTGAATTGTGACCTGAAGGCCCTGATAGATACTTCCTTTCTTTCTATTAAGTCCTTTGTTTTATTATCTTATGCTACAGCTGTTGCTGTGACAGGGAGAAGGTATAAACTAGGAGTTAAGTTCTTGAAGTATGTAGGCATGTGGGATCAAAACTATGGGCAGATTCCTCAAGTAGAGCCCCAGGTTCCAAGTCCCAGAGAAAGGCTTTGGATCACTCTCTAAAGCCTTTCTTGGTTTTTTAACAGACAAGATTTTATTGATTTTTCCCCCCAAGTCTACTGTGAAACAGATGCTATGGACTGGGACCTTTGTGCCATGTAAAAAGAGACCTCAGCATTAAAACCAGTTTTACTGAATATCTCAAGACCTTGTAGATGTGGGGTGGTAGAGTTAATGTTCATTGGATAGTACCTGGCAGAGAAACTAGGCACATTTCTTTGGTTCCATTGTCCTGGGAGTTTCTGATCCAATATCTCTGAGATGTTCTATGGACATGTTGTCCTTACTCATTGGCAGAAACAGGTAGACACACCTTGACACAGAGCCTTTCAGGCACATCCCATGGCTGTCTAGATTCTCAAACTCATGAAACTTCAGAGTTTGGATGGAGTGGGCCCAGAAGCTATTCTCCTGAGGAAGCTACAGAGGCAGATTCATATTGAGCTTTGTTCATGAAATCCTGAGCTCTGAAGGGTGAGACTATGTCCACATGGTTTGATATGCAATCTCAATGTGATGTTCACATATCCATGTATACAAAAATCTTACAAGGGCAGGGGGCTTATCTGCTTCCGTTACAAGTAGATGCTCTATAAGACAATGTAGGCAAGGGAGAGTAGGTGCTTGGTTCATTGGACTCTTGTGCATGAGGAACGCATTTTTTTGCAGAAAGTGTTTATTTATTCTCTCCCTCCTCCCCCCTCTCCCTCCTTCCCTTATTTCCAAAAGACCCAGAAGAGAGTAGGAGGCTGCCCAAGCAGGACCTTGGACAGAGCCAGGTTCCTTTTCAAGTCTGAGGTAGTCTTTGGTTGAGTAAATGAGATGGAAAGGAATCCTGACATCCTTAAGAGTGTGGCTCGCCATCCTTGGATAACAATTCCTCAATGACTCCTACACCTTCCAATGCCTTTGTGGAAGTGGTAATTTATACTTTCTGTAGTTCATTTCCTCAGGGGTGGTTTTTGAACATAGAAACATTTCATTCAAAGCTGGTTTGGTGCTTATTTGGTGGTCCTGGAATGAGTGAGTTGATACAGATAAAATGTCTCAGGTAGACACACAATGGGCCCAGAGAGTGGGGAGATTCAGCTCTTGTTAAATATCATCAACTCTTCATCTAGCACCCAATAAGCTTCCCCCTTCCCAGGTGCCCATGAATGCACAGCATCCTTGGCTATGTGATATTAATGTAAGTATTTCACATGCGTTCTCTTACAGAATCTCTGGGATGGTCCCACAAAGTATCCAGAGTGTGGTACTGCAGCCACAGCAGGCATGAGAGTGTGACATACAAGCTCTTACATTGATAGACTAACTGCTGAACTGCAGGGATATGGTCAACAGTAGTCTCCACCTATGATCCTCTCAGTTGAGGAGTGCACCTTACTGGGTCACACACTTTTAGGGAGGCCCATAGTCACAGAGTACAAAGTCAACAATGTAAGGTCATGGTAGCTCAGGTTAAATGCAGGCCAGACTTGTTCCAGACTCTGTTGACTTGACTGGGGCTTTCCTGAGCCTGTATCACAACTTTACTTGCTTTTCCCCTTCTTCCCTTTATAGGCATTGATTCCTAAAATATATCTTGCACCATCAACTCTGTCTCAGCATCTTTTTCCAGAAACCTTACCCACTGAGAGTCTAGAATCCATCCGTTCTACATTTTTGGACTGGTTTTGGCCCTTGCCTAATTTTCAAAACAAGGAAACCCAAACAAACAATAACAAAATCAACCAGAAAAGACATTAAATCATAGGCTAGGAAAGATCCCCTATCTCATGGAGGTCTGTTCAAGGAGGAAGCTAAATTCCAGAGTCTATGAAATTAAAGCTTAAAAGATTATGGTTTAAACAAGAGATTATGGCTTAGATGATGAGCAAACGGAAGAGATTTACTAATCACACACACACACACACACACACACACACACACACACACACACACCCCATTTCTATTTGGGTTGTCAACTCAGTAGAACTGAATCTTCCTCAGCTGCTATCTAATACAGCTCATTATTCATTCCCAGTCATGATGTTCTTGGCAAACTAATCCAGGTCACAGGCGTGCCTGGGGACAGAGGCAAGGCCTAAGGAGCTGTAAGTTGCTGCCATTTTAATCCAAGTCCACAGAACCTCCACTGGGGCCTCAGCATCACGGATTGTACTTTCTTTGTTTGACAGTTTGGGCAGAGGGTTTGCTAAAGGGAATCTGCTGTGCAAGTGACACTTGTTTGCCTTGTGTTGCAGCCCATCTTGGTGACTCAGATTAACAGGTACAAAGTGGGCAAGAAAGACAGACTAGGATGAGAGTAGGTTTCTATCAGCCTCTGCAGTGAGGACCAATGTCAGAGGAATGGGTCTGTGGCACTGTGTAACAGTTTTGTTTGGGCTGGGCCCTGCAGGAGGTACCTTCCAGGAGAAAGGACTGCATGGACAGGCAAATAAGAGGTCATTGGCACTGGGTAGCTCCTGGCTATACGATGCTAATGTAAGTATTTCACATGTATTCTCTTACAGAATCTCTGTGATGGTCCCACAAAGTAAGGTTATTATTATTAGCCTATGATATAGATGGTCCAACTGATGCAGAGAGAAGTTAAGTAATTTGATCAATGTCATATCGACAGCAGGAGACAGATGAGCCTCCATCCCAGTATTTAGGCTCCAAATCCCAAGCTCTACATCCTGCTGTCAATCACCATCTTTCCAAGGTGTTGATTCTTGTAATTCTACTGAAGCACATCAAAATACAAGATCTAATTTCATGCTTTGCTGCAGACCCGTGTGAGGGTCACCAGATTGAGGGGTGGGGAGGAAATCAGAGACAGACCAGGTGTGATGGAAGCATCTTAGATAGAATGCTAAATTCCAAGTTTTAGTCTAAATTCTAAGAAATCTTGGCTATATTCTAAGCCACTCACCCATGAGAGGAGTTCCTGGTCCCCCGAGTATAATTACAACTCTTGGACTATTAGGCCCTGCTCTGTAACCTACTCATGGGAAATACTTGATTACCTCAAACATTGTGGTGGGTTTCAGAACATAGCAACCATGGTGGTCAGTCACTTTGCACTGGAAATCTGAGAGGCTTATTCTCTCTGCTGGTACCTATGCAAAGGTGATCATTAATGGTGAGCTGCAGTGAGCTACCTGCTGTGGCTTTGCTGGCATCAGTATCCTTACCTGTAATTTTGGGTTAGACAATTTTAAACAGATATTCACCACATTCAGATTGGCTCCACTGTCATCTCACCATTGGAACTCCTGGTCAGATTTATGGGCACAGACAGTGGGTAGGCAGATCTTTCACTGTGTGAGAGCGTCAAGGTTTAAGAAGATGTCAGTTGCCAAGACAAACAAGGGTATTTTTAAAGGATGGGTACAAAATAAGAATAGGATGGCATATGGGAAGAACATCTGAAGATCAGATCTGCTCAAAAGCTCCCATGGGCTGAGTATAAGAACCAAGGGAGCCTACAGCTGGGTAGAAGGGTCCTTCATGTGATTTTTGGAAAGAGATAGGCCTCTCTCTGAGACCAATGCTTGTGATTCCACATCACAAGAACAGTATCCTCCAGGTTTGGACTACCTTGGAATAGAAACTAAACAGAGACAAAAGTCTTGAGGTCAAATGCCAAAAATGTAGTTAAGAGAAATGAGTCAGGGATCAGTTCCCACTGGAGGGATAAAGGAAGAGTCTGAGTCAACTGAGGTCCAGCTTTTATGATCGATTAAACAAGGAATGGAAAGAGTCTGCTTCAGCAGAGAAAACAGAAACATTTCCTGTTGTATACATTTAGCACAAATACCTAGAAGTTCCTCATGAGAATCTGTTTGCCTCTACTCTGGGTGTGAGGGGACCCTTGTTAGTTTAAGGACAGTGGTGATGGGTTCTACTTTTGACTCCAAGTAACACTTTGGTAGGTGAATGGCACAGAGAACAAGGGAACAAGAAAAGAAAATAAGTATCTTAAAAATTGTAATCTAAGTATCACTGAGTGCTAAGTCATTAAGGATGGATGGTCATGTGGCCATCAGTCAATCATCAAGTAGAGTTCAGGCTGCATAGACATTGGGGAGATATTGGAAATCATTTTGATGAACAGCAGGAAACAACCAATGACCAGCCTGTCTCATAAAGATAGAATGCCTACAGTACTTGAACCAGTCATTTATATTATATTGCTTAGAATGTTCTATTATAATGGTCCTAATATAGAGCAAAATCAGGCAGAGCAAGGAGCCTTGGAGTTCTATGTGGGAGTTTATGAACCTGTGAGTAGAGGCCATGAAAGATGCTGAGATAGTTGGAAAGGTCCAAGAGATGAGAAGGAATGAGTGTGTAGATGTCTAGGGAAAGAAGGAAGAGCAGATGCTAATGATTGAATGTACAGCATACCTAGGAGGTACCAAAGAGGTCAGTGAGGCTGGAAGAGTTAGAGTGAGGGCTATGCTATCCCAATGAATGTGTGGAATCAGGTTCCATTTCTGACATCTCTGCCAAGACAATGCATCTATTCCTAAATTAATTAATCATAACATCCAACCTCAGGCCAATATGCAGAGGTTCAAAGTATAACAACTCTTCAGAGTCCCTCAGAGATCAGTTTGGCTTCTACTCTGGGTGTGATGGAGCCATGCTTCCTTAAGGAGAGTGGTGACATGCTCTCATGCTCTACATTTGACAGCATCACTTTGGCAAGCTGATAGGACGCAGAGAACAGGATGATGAGTAAAGAAAATGGGGAGACCATTTAGGGGCTTCTGAGTCATACAAGAGAGAGGCCAGAGTGGCAGCAGCAGAGGGTCTGAGAACGGTAGGATTTTAGTGTATTTTGAAGGTAGATTCAGCAGGACTTCCAGATGATTTTGATATGGGGCATAGAGTTAGACATTAATGACTGCAGGGATCTTTGGAGTCTCAAAAGGAGACTTACTTAGAAGACTTAAGGAGAAGCAGATTTCAGGAAAAAGTCACAAGGTTTAGCAAACCTGAGAAGTCAAGTAGAAGACAGGAGACATGGCTGAAATCATCAACATAAACGTGGCTGTTTGCTAGCTTCCTAAGACAAACTCTGTGGTGGGGAGATGATTAAGAATAAAGCAAGGGGACTGAGAGGGAGCCATGAGGGCGAGGAGGACAGTGTGGACCCTGGAATCCAACTGCCATGTTCTGTGCTGCTGGTCCATGGGTGGAAAGGCTCAGAATCAGCATGAGGTTTAGTCAACAGGATCTCTGATGAAAGTTGTTGTGATAGAGTGAAGAGTTCCATCCTGTCTGGAGAGGCAACAACATCCCACTGGAGTTATACTATACTGGGAGACAACCTCATAGGCTGAACCCAGACATCATCTGACTCCCAAGATGCTCCCTATTAGAGGTTCCATCCTGGGGAGAGTCTGGTTAGATAAAAAACATGTAAAGAGGAATGACCTGCTGAAACTGTTTAAGGTCCAAAGCCTTCTGAAGAAGTGTTTCCTTTGACCAAAGGCTCTGCTGCAACCAGGTGTGTATTATCATTTTGATGAATCTACCCACTGGCTACTGAAGAAAGAGGAGAAGCTCATTTACAGGTGTGCCCCTGTGTGGCAGAGTGCTGGGAAAGGAGTCAGAACCCTGGTGGAGTTATCAGACTGATTCTTATTTTCAACAAATTTCTTAATAGGATATAGCAGCTTCCTTTTATTCTGTTCCAAGAACCATCACAGTGCCAACCTTAACCTTTACCATAATGACTGAGAAAGGAGCAAAGCCATGAGGACCCTTGCAGTGGAGACTGGCTGCACCAGATCCATCCTTTAGCCTAAGTTTGGTTCACTAATCTACTGAATTTAAAACACTGTCTGCTGGTGGGACTTGTCTCCAACGCTTCTTTCTGAGACAGCTACTTAGATATAGGTCTTTGACAGAGTTCAAAAGCAAAGGGGGTTGAATTTGTAGCTTTGTATAATGAAAGCAAGTATTCTCCCAATAAACTATATTCCTAATCCAACTTTCCAAGCAAGTATTCTCCCAATAAACTATATTCCTAATCCAACTTTCCTAGTAGCTTTCCTCTACTCAAAGTATAAACAGGCTGAGAAAGAAATTAGGGAAATGACACCCTTTACAATAGTCACAAATGATACAAAATACCTTGGTGTGAATCTAACCAAGCAAATGAAAGATCTGTATGACAAGAACTTCAAGTCTCTGAAGAAAGAAATTGAAGATCTCAGAAGATGGAAAGATCTCCCACGCTCATGGATTGGCAGGATTAATATAGAAAAAATGGCCGTCTTGCTGAAAGCAATCTGTAGATTCAATGCAATTCCCATCAAAATTCCAACCCAATTCTTCACAGAGATAGAATGAGCAATTTGCAAATTCATTTAGAATACCAAAAATCTAGGATATCGAGAACTATTTTCAACAACAAAAGAACTTCTGGGGGAATCACCATCCCTGACTTAAAGCTGTACTACAGAGCAATAGTGATAAAAACTGCATGGTATTGGAACAGAGACAGGCAGGAAGATCAATGGAATAGAACTGAAATCCAGAAATGGACCCATGCACCTATGGTGGTCACTGGATCTTTGACAAAGGAGCTAAAACTGTCCAGTGGAAAAAGGACAGCATTTTCAACAAATGGTGCTGGTTCAACTGGAGGTCAGCATGTAAAAGAATGCAAATCAATCCATTCTTATATCCTTGTACAAAGCTCAAGTCCAAGTGGATATAGGACCTTCACATAAAAGCAGACACACTGAAACTAATAGAACATGGGGAAGAGCCTGGAATACTTGGGCACAGGGGAAAATTTCTTGAACAGAACACAAATGGCTTATGCTCTAAGATCAAGAATTGACAAATGGGACCTCATAAAATTGAAAAGCTTCTGTAATGCAAAGGACACTGTAAATAGGACAAAAGGGAATCCTACATTTGATATCCAATATATACAAAGAACTCAAGAAATTAGACTCCAGACAACCAAATAACCCTATTAAAAATGGGGTACAGAGCTAAACAAAGAATTCTCAACTCAGGAAACTCGAATGGCCAAGAAGTACCTAAAGAAATATTCAACATCCTTAGTCATCATGGAAATGCAAATCAAAACAACTCTGAGATTCCACCTCACACCAGTCAGAATGGTCAAGATAAGAAACCTCAGGTGATAGCAGACGCTGGCGAGGATGTGGAGAAAGAAGAATGCAAGCTGATACAACCACTCTGGAAATCAGTCTGGTGGTTCCTCAGAAAATTGGACATAGCTATACCTGAGGACCCAACTATACCACTCCTGGGCATATACCCAGAAGATGTTCCAACATATAACAAGGACACATGCTCCACTATGTTCATAGCAGCCTTATTTATAATAGCCAGAAGCTGGAAAGAACCCAGATGTCCTTGAACAGAGGAATGGATATAGAAAATGTGGTACATTTACACAATGGAGTACTACTCAGCTATTAAAAACAATGAATTCATGAAATTCTTAGGCAAATGGATGGAACTAGAAAATATCATCCTGAGTGAGGTAACCCAATCACAATAGAACACACATGGTATACATTCACTGATAAGTGGATATTAGCCCCCAAACTCTCAATACCCAAGATACAACTCACAGACCAAATGAAGTTCATGAAGAAGGAAGACCAAAGTGTGGGTGTTTCAATCCTTCTTAGAAGGAGTAACAAAATACTCATGAGACCAAATATAGAGACAAAGTGTGGGACAGAAACTGAAGTGGGAGGCTGTCTAGAGACTGCTCCACCTGGGTATCTATCCCATGTGCAGTTACCAAAGGCAGACACTGATGTGGATGTCAGGAAGTACATGCTGATAGGAGCCTGATATAGCTGTCTCCTTAGAGGTCTGCCAGAGTCTGACATACTCAGAGGTGGATGCTCACAGCTATCCATTGAACTGATCATGGGGTTCCCAATGGAGAAGTTAGAGAGAAAACTGAAGAAGCTGAAGGGGTTTGAGGCCCCATGGGGAGAGCAACAATACAAACCAACCAGAGCTCCCAGGGTCTAAACCACCAGCCTGGGAGCACATAGGGAGGGACCCATGTATATGTAGGGGAGGATGGCCTTGTTGGACATAGGTGGGGGAGGAGGTCCTTGATCCCATGAAGGCCGGATGCCCCAGTGTGGGGGAATTTGAGGGCAGGGAGGTGGGAGTGGGTGGTTAGGTGGAGGCACATCCTCATAGAAGCAGGAGGAGGGGGGATGGGACAGGGGGCTCCTGGGTGGGGGGAAAATGGGGAAAGGGGATAACATCTGAAATGTAAATAAAATATCCAATTAAAAATTAATTAAAAGAATAATCTCAGACACTTAGACAAAGGAATAATACTGTTACTAAAACCAAAACAACAACAACAACAACAACAACAACAACAAAAACCAAAAACCAAACCAAACCAAACCAAACCAAACCAAACCAAACCAAACCAAACCAACCAACCTACCAACCAAAAAAACCATACCATAGCTTCTTCACCCCTGGAGAGAGAGTATCTTAGTTGCTTTCCTGTTGCTTTTATAAAATATCCTGACAGAAATAACTAAGGAAAGGTTTATTGTCTTGCAGTTTAAGGCTACAGTCTATTGTGATGGTAGAATCAAATCCTCAGGAACTGGAAGTACTTGGTCCCATGACATCCATGACCAGGAAGAAGGCAGCAGTGAATGAGTGCACTTAGCTCATTCTTTTCTCCCTTTAGACAATCCAGAATCCCAGGCTTCCTTGCTACCTACCGAGGATGAGTCATCCCACTTCAATTAGACAAAGTCAAAATAACCCTTCAAGTATGTCAGAGGCCTGTCTGCCAGCTCACTCCAGATTTCATGAAGCAGACAATAAAGATCAATCATCCCAGAGAATATCACTAAGGTACATATTACCTTCCATTTCCCAGAGTTCTATGAGGTCAAGTTGGTGGAGGATAGGGTTCTGCTTCTAGGGAATATGAAATTGGACATGGATTAAGGAGTTCAAGATGAGGTTTTTCTGTGGTCATCCTTAGCAGAAGTCAGACAGGTTAACTGCCAATAGCCTGTGGCCCAAGTGGTATAGACTCCCACTCCTATTAGCCCACTCCAGTCCAGCCCTCCTATTCTCTCTATGAGCACAAGAGGCGTGATCCAGATCATCTCTAAGGTTTGCTTTTAGCATCTTCTATAAGAGAGTGGGAAGTTTATTATCTCAGTGGTTCTCCATGGTAGGGAAAATGACCTTTAGTAACACTCAGTACAAAAGTCAGAAAGAAAAAAAAGAAGGGGAGACTGAAGAAGAAGGAAGAGATAAGAAGAGATGGGGAGAGGAAGGAAAGAAAAAAGGAAGGAGAAGTAGACAACAGGATACGAACTTCCAAGAAAACCCCTGTCAATGGAATTAGATTAAGGGGCTCATGAGGAATACAAATGGATATTTCCTCCCTGGTTTCCCTCATACACAGCTCAAAACCAGAATATTGACCCAGTGAGCACAGTTAGAGGATTGGTGGCTATGACTCAGAGGGACAAATTCTGCTTCAATGTGACAGGAAACACTGCAAAATCCAGGTCTTTGCTATCACACTCACAGGGATATAGAGACCTCAATCCGAAGTCTTAGTTCCAAAGGTTTGTTTTATTTTGTTTGAGAGGAGGAAAAAATTCCACTCCCAGCTTCTCATTATAATAAACACAAAGACAACTGGCAAAGACAAGAAACTTTACATCATCTACTTGAAACAAGGCTAAATTGTACAAGTAACAAAATGATTGTATTGAAATTTAATCTTACAAGATAAGTGAACAAGTTTTCTGGACAATTTAGGATGGAGGGACAACCACACTTTGCCAGGAACAAGGAACAGATTAGGTACTGATTGTCCCTTAGTGTCACTTCCCCATAGATTGGTGAAAAGGAGATGGGATGTCATTGACCCCTCCTCTGGGTTCATAGAGAGTTTAGGGGAAAAGCAAGGGCTTCATCTGGTTTTCCAAGCCTTTGTCCTATCCCTCTAAATTTCTACTGCATTTTCTGAAGGGATGGGACACTGTGCTGTCATCCTTGATCTCTTTGCCTCCCTGTTCATCAGTGCCTCTGGGTGTGCAGTGTGTGCCCCTCTCCAACATATTCACTTCATGCAATGCTGCCTCTCTGTGCAATGCTGCCTCTCTGTGCAATACTGCATTTCTATGCAATGCTGCCTCTCTATGCAATGCTGCCTCTCTATGCAATGCTGCCTCTCTGTGCAATGCTGCCTCTCTGTGCAATGCTGC
>NW_021604587.1:3482260-3527312 GCF_004785775.1 Grammomys surdaster
TGCCTCTCTGTGCAATGCTGCCTCTCTATGCAATGCTGCATTCCTATGCAATGCTGCATTCCTATGCAATGTCACACCTCTATGCAATGCTGCCTCTCTATGGAATGCCACATCTCTATTCAATGCTGCATCTCTGCCCGACTGTCAGCTTCTTTGTGCAGTCAGGTCACATTTCCAGCTGTTATAACCTCCAATAAACTGCCACAAACAGGACAGAGAGGCTAATGTAACTGAAGGGAAGAGATGCTATTGTTAAGCATGGGAAGGTAGATGGGCTACCCAGCTTTCAAAAGTGGTCAGTTCATTAGAGAACACTGAGTATGTTCACAGCGTGGTGTCCCTATATATTGTGCCAAGAGTTGTGACTAGGGTAAAGAACATTGTACTTAGGTCAGCGAGATCCATCACACATGATGTTCTTTTGGTATACAGAATAGTGTTGTTCATTGTGACCTGGTGATTCCCCAGAAACAGCTAAATCACATCCGAACAGTGAAGCTAACCTTCAAAGAAAGGTGTAGACTTCGTTATGCTTCTGCTGTGTATGCTCCATGGGGATGCAGCAGCACATGGAGGTGTTAGTGAGCCAGCTTAGCTCCTTTGGCAGCTACCTTGGGATCTTGAGGTCTCCCTCACTCATCTGGTACTTGGTCACCCACCAAGCTATAACTTGGTGAGTTTCTATGGGTGCCTAGTTAAGTATGACCACTGCGTAGTTGTGTGTTTTTCTCTGAACCCTTACTCATGCATCGCCACCACCAAAGGGTGCCAATAGTAGCAGCAGAGAGATTATAATCTACATTAAAATAGGCAAATAAAACTGAAGATGGATACTGGACTTCGAGGAAGAGAAGATTACCTCTTGCTGGTGAAATCAGAGAAAGTCTTTTGCAAGAGGTAATGTTGAACACAGTCTTGGGGAGCTGAAATCACAGTTACAGCATTGAGGGTGTGAGGCAGACTGAGGAGAGCTTATGTCCTGACTGTGGGATGCTAGAGGAGGGGATGAAGAATTAGGTCACTAAATAGACACTCCAAATAAATAGAAAAATCTTCCTAGAAAGAAGTCATGGGTGAGCAAAGCTGGATGATGACTCCTTGCAGGAGTGTGGGGCTGGCTGCCTTTTCTCTCAACGCCAGTTAACGTGGATTGTGAAGCATCAGAAGAACCATGGGTTGCTATTGTATTCCAGCAGGAAAGCTATATTTTACTTTAAACATGAAGGAAAGAAAAGAGCTCTTTTGTGAGAAAGTTTAGCGGAAAGTCCTGATTGGAAACAGAATTATTTGGTAGCAGCTTTAAGGGATCTTGAAAAAAAATCGCAAGACGGGGGACTGGAAATAAAAGAAATGTAAAAACCTTTAAACACTAGGGAGCTGTAGGTGATGGGGTGAGCAATGAGCTCTAACTGGAGTCGATCAATCAGACACTTAACACAAATGGTACAAGGCATCTCCTTGCTTGGTTGTTTCACATTCAAAATCAGAAGATGCTAGTCCCCATCCAAGGCTATTCTAAGATCAAGACAAAGTCAACATGGCCTCTTGTTCCATCCTGGTATGGATGCTTATTAAAAGTTGGATGCTCCAGGCAGTAATGACTAAAGGTAGGAGGACTGTGTGCATGAAGTAGGTATGAGTAATTCTGAGCCTTTCATTCACTAGCAAATCTCTGACATCTTAGAGTTTGTATTTTTATTTATCAAATGAGGGAAGAGTTTTACCCATATCAATGATCTTCTTATGTATTAACAGTTATTCATCTAAAACAATAAACACTGAGTGCCTTACAATTTCTGAATATTAGAAATTTAAAAATGGCTTAGCAGGGCAATGTTGGTTCCATATCTCATCAGACTGAAGTAAAAACACTAGCTGGGGCTATGGTCACGTGATGACACGATAGGGCTGGAGTATCTGCTTTCAAGGTGACTCTTGTGCATGGTTGGGGACTCCATGTTTTAGTAGGAGGTCTGGTTTCTCTGTATATGGATCTAACCACAGGGATACTCAAGTGTTCACCAAGTTAGTGACTGTTTCTTCCCCCAGAGGTAAAGATCCAATTGAGAAAGGCAAGCAGAAACTGTATTACTTTTCATGGCAAGCCTCAGAAACCACACATCACCATTTTTACACTATATGGATAGTGACACATATCAGTGTTGTTTGGTGTAAGGAGTGAAACAAAATAGTTTAATTCTGGAAACTGGAATTTATGAGCTGCCATCTTGGGGAATGGTCATGAATAAGTCAAATAGTCTCATTTCTCAAGAAAAAACTTGTGTGTGTATGTGTGTCCAAGCTGACCAAAAGGCCTGTCCTGTTGCACTAGGCTTTAGACTAACTCTAATCTAACTTAAGCTACAAAACTATGGCAGACAGTTTATACATCATGGTCAGAGTCAGAGCCACAGCGCCAGGGAGAGATGAAGAAAAGCAACTGTGGAAATTTTTTGAAGTCAGTAATGAAGGGTTTTGAATTAACAGCCAAAGGTATTCTTGGCTCTGATGGAATCAGTAGTGTTATAGATATTTGCTGTGTGTCTTTGTGAATGTTTGAATGTATATATGTGTATACATGTAAGATTCTAATTTTACTATCTTCAAACCACTTCTCTTTGAAGTTTCTTCATCAACCTCCTCTCCCTCCTCCTCCTCCTCCTCCTCCTCCTCCTCTCCCTCCTCCTCCTTTGGTAGTTTTAATAATTAAACCCAGGGCCTTGTGCATGATAAGTAAGTACTTGGTCACTGAGCCAATGAGCCACACTCCCAGCCTTGTATTTACTTTTTAACCTCCACATCACAGAAGCAGCAGGCCATGAGAAGCCTGTCCTTTCTTTAATCACTGTTATAGACTTGAGTGTTAGAACGGGCCCTCAGTAAATCCTCACTGATTAAGTGATTAGACCATTTGGTGCTGTCTGGGATATGTGAAGATCTCTTCCTGCCTTGGCAACATAAAGGCACTATAGCCTGAAGCTCTCCTTGGGAACCCTCACAGACCTGTGAACAAAGGGGCTCAGTGTAGCCCACAAGCAGCAGGGACAACAGCTGGCTCAGCCATCTTTCTATGCATTAGGCACAGTGGGAACCTGAGTACCAGGACAGATGCAGTTGGCAGGTCAGAAGAGTCACAGGAATTTTATGGGTCATGTGTATACCTAGCTTCAAAACACACTTAATTTCACAATGCACAAAGAATTTAAGGAATACTAAAAGAAGAAAAGAAAACTCAAGGGAAAATATATATTCAAACTCTTACAATGTATAGAAAGTCTCATTTTTCTCCCCCTGATGACAGAAAGTTTTCCTGCTTTCATACAACAAGCCAAGTGGTTTGACAATAGCCAGCCTGCTGGTAAACAGGCCTTCAGACTCAGTGAAGGATTTAATCACGTATATGAAGCCACTATTTCTGGTGCCTATTGATCTCTTCTCTGATGGGGCCCACTTGATACAGGAGTGCTAAGAGCAGGCAAACAATCTCAGAAATACCTGATACCAAGTCCATTCCACATTGATTTCTTTTCTTTGGGAATGAAGAGAAATTTGGAGATGCAAAATTGCACATATATCATTATTCTCAGCAAGGCTGCCTGAAGCCTTTTCTTTGCTTCCTGTGCCTATCAGAGAGGGATATCATACCCTGCTGGGCTCATCTCTTCAGTGGGCAGGTACCATGCTGTAGTCAGAACCACTTAGAGCAAAGCCTGCTCAGAATTTAAACCCAAATCCCAAAGACTTAGCAAGTCATGTCTAGCTGGGGCCAAATCAAAGCCAGAGATCAATTCTGTGTAGGCTCCCTTTGCCTCACACTCATACTTGAGGCTTTACTGAGTAAACATCATTTCTTTGACTAGGGTCATTACAAGATTGTAAAGAACAAGTGGCTTTTCCCAAGAGATATGTTGTAGTTAGGGTTTCCATTACTGTGAAGAGATCCTCATGACCAAGGCAACTCTTTTAAAGGACAACATTTCACTGGGGCTGGCTCACAGTTTCAGAGATTCTGTCCATTTTCATCAATGCAGGAAGCATGGCAGCATCCAGGTAGGCATGGTGCTGAAGAAGAAGCTGAGAGTTCTATACCTTGTTCCGAAGGGAACCCGTAGAAGACTCTGTTCTGTGGTGGGCAGAGTGATTCAAAGTCCACCCCCACAGTGACACACTTCCTCCAACAAGGCCAAACCTCCTAATAGTGCTACTTCCCATGGGCCAAGCATATTCAAACTGCCAAAAGACAGAAACCCCAAAACCTAACTGCACACATACCATAGGTATATGAAGTTTTTCCTGAGAAACAGTCTTAGGTGAACTACAGTGAGAGAGTGGTAAACCCCCAGGGCTGGATGATACTCCTAGTGATAGCCAACAAGGAACTTCTGGAAGGATATGTTAACTGGCCTTCAACTAACCAATCATCTTTTTGCTAGGTATCACCCTGTGGAGAGAGATCGGGGAACCCACTGTTCCTTTTGCCATCAGTACTAGACATGCTTATATAATGCCCCAATTAACCTGTAAGCCTCATCTGCCCAGGGACCAGGTAACTTCCTGGAATGCTGGGAATTGTAGCTCTTGGAAAATAACAAAGCCTCATGTGAAAATATGGAGGTCTATAGGCTTGTCTTTATAAGTCCCTGCAACATGTGACTCAGGGTCATTCTCAGCTGGGAAATTCCAGAGAATGGTCCTGATCAAAGTCCACCCCTTGGCCAAGGTTTAATGTTTAATTAAGCTTGCTTTAAATTTGACCTAAAATGATGGAATTGTTTTTTTTTTTTCTTCTGGCTAATCTCAGGATTAACACTTACCGTGTTATAGAACAGGGAATAGGGATTCTGTATATATGGAGAGGGAGAGATTTGGAGGAGGGAAGGAGGAAGGGAGAGATTGTGGGGGGGTAGTGTTCAGGTCATGCTATGCTTAGCATAGGGGATCACTTTAGGACAAAGAGAGAAGGGTATCAGTGGCCTGGATTCTAGGGTTGTTCAGAGTTGCATGTGAAGCTTGAATTGGACCCTGTTATTTTCCAAGAACTACAATTCCCAGCATTCCAGGGAGTTACCTGGTCCCTGGGCAGATGAGGCTTACAGATTGATTTGGGGTATTACACAAGCATTCTCAGTACTGATAGGAGAAGGAACAGTAGGTTCAATGTCCTGAGTGACACTGAAAAGCAGATGGACTTCAGTTTTGTAAGAAAATCCTCAAGAATCTATCTGGATAGAGAAGATCAATGGCTTCCTAAAGTCCTATCATTATAGCAAGGGTATTGTGGGGGCTTGGTGTTGAGTGGGTGGGTCAGAATGCTCCCATACCAACCACTGCCACTGCCACTGCTACTGCCACTGCCACTGCCACTGCCACTGCCACGTTCTCTGTTTCCTCATGTGCAAAATGTGTGTAATGACAGGACTGTCCTCAAGGGCTTCTAGAAAGATCCAATGAAGGACTCTATGAAAACAACACAGTACTGCAGCACACAACAGCCCCCAATGTAAGTAATTATATTTTTAAATAACATTGCTAATCTGGCTATTTCAATTTTCATTACTAGTATAAAGTATGACTAAAACTTACCTGCTTTTAATCATACTTCGGGCCGGGCGGTGGTGGCACACGCCTTTAATCCCAGCACTTGGGAGGCAGAGGCAGGAGGATTTCTGAGTTTGAGGCCAGCCTGGTCTACAGAGTGAGTTCCAGGACAGCCCGGGCTACACAGAGAAACCCTGTCTCGAAAAAACCAAAAAAAAAAAAAACCAAAAAAACAAATCATACTTCGATAGTCTTATTTAAAGTAAATTGTGTTAAGTACAATCGAGATGTATACACCCACATAGTGATATGAGTTCATGAAACAAATTATTCATGTGGAACACTGACCATATTGTTCTGGTTAAGACAAGCTAATTCACCCCCACCCCCAGGAAATATTCGAGTACTTCATACTATGTGAACTCCAACTTGAAGGATGCTCAAATAGTCTATAGTTGTATTGTAAACCAAATACTCTGGAATCTAGAATCTCTGGGAACATAAAGGGTCGGATCAAACCTGGGTGGTTCTTATGACTTCTTTGGTTTGGGGGAAGCTGGGATTTCAACTCTGCTGTAAGAGCACAGGTACGAGATGGTATAGAGAGCTGGGCTTTGGGTGTGTCTCCTTTTTCTGCCAATCCAAGGTGGAGGAGTTCCCATTCAGTCCTTGCCTTTTGTTAGGTCAGGATTAGGTATCCTCAGAGCAGAGCCACAGATTTGGGCATCAAAGGGATGGGGGATGCCTGAGTGGGCTCCTAGAAATACTGAAAATGGAGATCCAAGATCTCTAGGCAAGGTGCTCTGTGTAAGAGCTGCTCTAAATCCCTTAGACAAGTTCCCACACTGGGCAAAAAGGCCAGGCCAATGGCTGGGAGAAGGGATAGAATTTAAGCTGCAGAGGATCTTGATGAGCTACGTCGTACAGTGGAGGAAGACTGAGATGGAACATTACCATAAGACCAGAGAAGCCTTGCAGAGGCCTGATGCCATGCTCATGTCTATCTGCATGTGCGTGTTCACACTTAAGATCTATAGAGCTATCAACCCTAATGCCTCCAGGATGGAGGTGAATGCACAGACACTGGGGCCAGTCATATGTGTGTGTGGTGCTCGGCTTTGCCATTACTTGTTGTAGGTCTCTGAATAACTCCCGTCTTCTCTGGAAACCTCATTTTCTCATGCTTTCTGCTAGTTATTTTTGTCACTACTTTGACAAACCAAATACATGACAGAAGCAACGTAGCCTGGATTTATTTGGGCTCATGGTTGAGGGGCTACAGTTTATCATGGCAAGGAAGATATGACATAATTTAGCTCCTGTCTATGGTGATGGAAACCCTGATGTCCAGCTTATTACATGACATGGACCAAGAAACAGAGAACTTGGGTGAGAGGCCAAGGCTATTCCTTTTAATGTCCACCACCAAGAGTGACCCACTTCCTCCTGCTAAGCCCAACCTCCTAAGAGGTTTCACAATCTCTCCAAGCGGTGCCGCCAGCTGGGGACCAAATGTTCAAACACTTGAGTGTGAAGAGGTCATTCCACACTCAAATCATAACAGCTCTCAAGATGTGAGGACAGGACTCTCTGTTTGGTACTGAGCCGATTGTTTATAGTCCTTCCCCACCAGGCTGGAGTGGTGGAGAACTGCACCTATTCTATTTTTATTGTTTTCACTTAATAGTCAAGGGAAGCTAAGTGATAATGGGGTCAAGCAACTTCCATGGGTCATGTAGTCAAGATTCAGAGAGGGCAGAATTAAGAGGAGTCAGCCTTAAGAACCATATAAAAATCCTGGCTCAGTGCTTATAAGTTCAATACAAGATGACTGATATTTACAATCATTCTCTCTGCTGAGGGCCAGAATTGGAGCCATACATCTTAAATATTTGCTTCCATTAAAACTGGGAGAGTCACATTTCATTAGAATGCATCTTCATTTATGAGAGATGACGGATGAGCAAAATTCCTTTATTTTATTGTCAGAGAAATTAAGAAAATATATTTTAGCTTGATATTCATATTTTATTATTTTTTTTGTATATGCAATGGTAGAGCTGGGTTTTTATGGTGTTGAAGAATGGTCTTGAGATCCTTGAGAGATTTCAAAAGAATATGAAGCTCCTTATTTGGGGTTCCTCCTGGGGCCTAAGTGCCCACAGAGAATTTATGTAGGTTTAGGGAATGCTGTGTTCTTGTCTGTGTACGGTTCATCTAGGCTGAGCTGGCAGAGTCAACAGCTAGAGCTCCAGGCCAGACAAAGCTGGGGTGGGGGAGGGTTACCACTCTCCCCACTTCCATAAAAGTAACTATTTGTTATTTTGATTTGGTTTACCACTTTCCTCCAAGAGCAGTGAAGCATTGCCTCAGCAAGACTCCACTGGGCCTGAGCCTTCACAGTGAGCATGGGCCAAAGCATCCCAGGACTGTGGAAGAAATACGGATTTGAGAAAGAAACTACATTTCACCAGCGGCCTCCAAGGGCTTTGCCTCCCCAGCTCATCTGAAAAAAAATCACCTGTCTGCCCCATTCTAGTCTTTTCTCCATGTTCCCAGAACAGAGTTGACTCTCCTAAGAGACTGTCCACTGGCAAGAAGAGCTGAATAAATGAATCCTGGCCACCATCATTAACACAAGGTGAGGACTCCGATCTTTGTGACAGACTTTCAAAGCACTAGAACATAGAAGAATTAGGTATCAATATCAGAAAAGGCTCCAAAAATCCCTTTTATCCACTGCCATATTTCAATCATGCCTATATTTCACCACTCGGGCACACATAAATGTAGCCTGGGATGGAGTCTGAGTTCTAAAAGGAACCGTGATGTGATCTTGTTTTTCACTCAGAGGTGACTGGCCACCTGGGTAGCCAGCCTCAGTATTTTTGGCAGGAGGTTTCCCAACAAAGAGGTTCAAGGGCACCCCAGACAAATTATCTTCTAGACCATGGAGAAGCGCATGACAGTCTAGGACACCTCTCCCTTCATGAGATGTGCGCTCTGAAGCCCCTGCATGGAGGCCCCTCTGCACCGTTTTGTGCCACTGGCTTCTGTTTGCTCTTCAGAGATTAAGAACACACACATATTCTGTGATCCAACTGCTAAGCTCTGCATCCTAGTTCTGCTTTTCCTGAGTGTGTGGCCGGGGGCAAGTTTCTCTCCCTCCCTCTCTGTTTTCTTATCTGTAAAATGAGAAAAACACAGAATCTATATCATGGGATTGATCTAAGGATGCAATGAGTTAATGCACATCATTCTGCATTAACTCCACTGAGATCCCCTAAAAGATTAGCGATTAACACAAAAGATGTTCTTAATTTACAATAAAAACAGATAATAACATGGAACAGAAGACAGTTGTATATTGTTTTTTAAAAAGGAAAAATAAATGATCCGGTGGGGAGGCAGGACACGTGTCTTGGGAAGCTGCATGCTGCAATAATCAAAGACAGCCAGAGTGGAAACAAAAATCAGGTTTACTGCATTGTGACAGAGATCCAAGAATGATCTGAGAAAGCCATGGTGTAATGACTAGCCATTCTGCCTCGTCCCCAGTCTCCCCATTGCTGGCCACTACACCACATGCTCCAGTTCTAATTTTCCATGTTCCAACTGCAGCCCCAACTTCATCTTAGAGGAAAAAGTCACAAACAAATAAAGCATACTCAAACCATATTTCTTCCTCATTTCCCATGGAGTGGCAACTTGTGCATGTTTCCCTACAGGAAAAGGAGGGCAGATCTCCTCCTCTCAGCCATGTACAAGCAAAGTGGCCCCTTTGTTGGGTCTGGGCAGGACAGAACGTCTTGCTTTGCCAGCAAGATATTTGGTTAACAAAGGCCACTGTCCATGTGTTCTGCACATGAGCCAGAGAGGCTAATGAATAGCACTTATTTCTCCTCACTTGGAGAGTCAGGGTCAGGTCCAGGATTAAGACTTCATTTAAATGTAGAGGTGGATCTACATTGAAGGAGGAAGGAAAGGCTGCTAGGTAGGGATGGAGGGGGCTTATGTGATTTTCTTCACATATGCCAATGAGATTGGAATCTCCATTAACAATAAGAATTAGCAATGTGAATAACTGTTCTAGAAAAGGTTTTGCCACATTAGAAAAACAAAACCAGAAAGCTCATAGAACTTCTCTTGGTTTTCTCTGCTGCTACTGCATTTTAAAATTACAAGTTGAGTCCGTATTGTCTGATGTTACAGATGGTCTGGAGGTCAGAGAACATGGAATAAAGATAGCCTGGCGGCCCTGCAGTCATGTATGAGATGGTGAACTAGCTAAGCTTTATTTGGACATGTAAGTGTCTGGGGCGGGGCAGAGAATGGATGGGTCAAGTGACATTGTGGTAAATGTGTAGGTCACAGTTGTTCATTTCTGGCTTTGCCATCTGCCAAACCATGACTGGTAGGAGTCTGTGAAACTTTGTTGATTTGGAATTCATGGACACCGATTTTTGAGATGGGCTGTGCGACTCAGGGTCTGTATGGAACTGCCAGCATTTTGACTACAAAGCTCTGTCAATGGGTATCATGTCTCTTTGATAGCTGGGTTGTTTAATGATAGTTACAATGGCTACCAAGTAAAAATGGCTAGGCAGTTTGCAAATAGATGATGGAGATTTTAGTTAAATATGTGGGTTTTATAGTTAAAATTAAGGTAGAGTTAATTTGTTTATGGGTGGGGCCTCATGCAGGCAACTAACGAATGACAAGAGCAGGAGTTTTCCATAGGCATGAGCTTCCTACTTGGTTATCCAGTACCAAGTGGTCATCCCTGAAATCACAGGAGGGAAAACGGATCAGACTTAATAGGCTGTATTTATATATTTAGGCATTAATATAAATATAACAATTGAAGAAAGAGAGTATGTGAATTGAGAGGGAACATTGAGAGATATATGGTAGGGAGAAAAGAGAAGGGGGAGTTATGTATTTTAATTGAAAAAATTTAAAGGATAATAATTTAAAGAGTAAATGTTAATTTTTGATGAATCAATACATTTTGCTATTTCAGTGACCCTCCCGTGTTTCTGGATCTGAGAGAGAACTGCTGACTTCACAATATGTTCAGTGAAGACAGACTCTAATTTCTCATGGCCAATTTATCACCACTAATAGAGTCGATAAATATTCTGCAGCCCACTTACATTGTTCAAGTTAACAGTCCTGGTGTTCTGTGTGATTTATTGCTTTCCTTCACTGCCACTTTCAATGCATCACACTCTTAGTGTCACCTCTGGGAAGTCCTCTAAGTCCAGCACCCACCTCTCGCTATCTCTACAGCTGTAGAATCCACTCGAGACCCATACTATTCTTACTGATTTCCCTGCCACCACATTTTCTCCATAGATCTATCTAAGTGACTAGACTGGTTGGCCAGAGAGTTCAAGGCATCTGCCTGTCTCTACATTTTTCCTCTCCCCAGCACTGGGGTCACGGATGCATACTGCCATACCTAGCTTTATATGGATGTTTGGGTTCCAAATTTATTTCCTCGTGCATGCATAACAAGTACTTTATGAACTGATCCATCTCCTCAGGGCCCATTCTAGTATTACCTCAGGAGGCAGGTAGAGATACCTGTGGGGAAGTCACAGACTAACATTCTTACTCTCTCCTCATAGACCAGAGAGTCCTGGGTCCTTGTAGTCAGTCATTTCATGCATTTCAGTGTTGCAAGAGATAGCAGTAACCATTCGGCATGTGTCTTCCTTGTAGCCTTGGCGTTATTTTCTTGCTCTGCTTCGTGAGGCTAGGACACCGGCATTTTAGAGTATTTCCAGGAACTACAGTGGTATGTCTGTTCACATGGTATGTTCCCTCCATTCAAAGTGACTCAGATTTAGAGCATCATCTGAGTCAATCTATATTTTAAGTGGTATTGTTTTCTTTATAGAGTGGAAGGGAGTATTCTGTACTGCATCAAACTATTAGCATTTGCGGTAGTGATCTTCCTGGAAATTCTTTATAGGCTAGCATCTTTTCTTCTTTTGTATACTCTAAATCTTCCTGTTCTGTTTTGTTTGTTAATATCATTGACTCACAATTGATACTACATATCTTCTTCCTAGCTCCCAAACCAAATGTAATACCCCATCTTCTCTCTCTTTTGCTCTCCATCTGTCTATCCATCCACTGTCATCTATCCATCATCTGGCATCCATCATTCACCCATCTGTCTACATTCCTACGTACTGACCAATTAGTCATATTTGTTGGATATTTAATAATATCCTATATCTTGTAGCAAAATTCAAGGATGCAGTTCTTTTCACTGGCATCTCTCTGGTGTTTAGAATAATGGTCAGAATGTAGGAGACACTCAGTGAAACCTGCTAAATCAAGAGCTTACTGAGCTGGGGTATTAGTTCAGTGGTCTGAGGCTCACTCTGGGTTCATTTTTCAATGGACTAGTACTCTGACTTTAAATCCACAGATGCCAGATAATATTATATATAAATAGATACATACTTTCAACCCTCAGATGTTGGCCCATGGATCCTTCTCAGGCGTTTTGATTGTAGCTGCTTGCACTCAAATCATGAAATCTGATTTGTTATGTCAAAGCTCACACAGCCCTCCATATACATGATCCACCACTGTATATGGTAGTGAGAAGTGAGACCACGATGTGTGGAGATTAATGGGAACTAATGGGTCAGGTTCAGTCTTGCGGTGCACACTCTCAGGACTTGCTAATGCTCATGGTCCCCTGTGCCAGGGAGCTTTAATGTGTCCTTTTACTGAGGTGAAGTTACAGGCCCATGGTCAGAATGTTTCACTCCTGTTGCTGTGTGGGCTGCTGGTACATAGGGCATATAGGAAATGAAGAATCTTCCCAAGAGCCAGGGTACCTGGGTCCCTCAGGCAGATTTATTTCTGAGCTAGAAGACTTTACACAGCCAAAGCCCGTGAGCTCAGTTGGTGTTGTACAGACATCCAGGTGAGGGTGAAAGAGGCAACTATGTATGCCCACAGTTCCTAGTCAACCTGCTTATGCCCTCTGCTTCCTATGGGTTTCACAATTAGAAAGGCATTGATCTGTGAATGAGTGTTGGGATGGCTGTCATATGCCTGGCAGCTTAGGGCATGAGATTTCTTATCTAAATGGACTCACTGTAAAAACTGGAGAAAGAACTTGACATTTCTATGCCACGGGCTAGACCCTGCAACCCCAAAGCCTTCTGACTCACGAGTGTGGTGAGATTATTAAACATTTTCGAGTCTCAGTTTTCTCTTTTGAAAACAGTGTCCTCTTCTGAGTTATTTGAGGACAAAAAAAATAGTGAATATATCTAAAGATGCATGAACAGTGTCTAGTGCATGATCAGCGTGTGTGCTTGTTACATGGGTTGGGGTTTTGGCATGAATATAAAAGAGGAGACCAGCTGAGCATCAGTGCCCCACCCCCTCTGCTTTCTGAGCAGATGCAATATGGCCAACTATCCTATGCTTCTGCTAACATTATTTCCTTGTTACGATGGACTACACTCTCAGATTGAGACTCAAACCCTTCCTTTCTTAAATTGCTTCTGTTAGGTCTTTTTTATGTCCTGTGGTGCTAGAGAGAAGGTTCTGGGATCCCTTTGGATTGGCAGTCAGCCAGCCCTTATTACAGCCTTTCCAAGGAGGCAGGCAGTGACCTGGAACTCACTTTCCAGGAGCCATGCGAGGCTTAACATGGAAGGAATGCTCACCCCACCTTCCAGGGACTCTAGCTTTCCACCTCACATTTCCCAAAATATGCATCTTGGATCTCGGTTCTTGCTAATTTTACTTTTCTGGGCACAAGGGCACTGACCTCGTCATTTTCTTTGGCACAGTTGGAAAGTGTGGTTTCTGAGTACCTCCCTTGTAAACCCAAATGGGAGCAACAGCACTAATAAAATATCTCTATGACCATGCTAAATCATTTCTAATGACCCTGCTCTCTATTGATTTGGAAATTAAAACTAATTGGACAGAAGGACTCAGAGGAGTGGTTGAGTGCCATGATTTAGAGACTGCCAGGACAGGAGAGTAAGGAGAGAACAATAGCCAAATGGGAACATGGACGGACAGAGATTTGAACAGACTTTTCACCAAGGAAGATGGGCAAATGATCATGGGAAAAGATGCTCAGAGCCATGCCTCTAAATGCAAACTGAAGGCACAGAGAGGGGCTCATCACATGCGCCAGAATGAGTACAGTCACAAGGTTAACAAACCAAGGAAAAACTGTTCATTCCAAGTGCTGGTGATGATGCAAATAACTGAGATCTCACTGGGTAGGGTAGAGATGGAAGATGGGTCCCCGCTGTGAAAAGCAGCTTGGAAGCTTTTGATTAAAAAAGCAAACATCAAATATGCCATGATAGCCTGAATGTGAAATGTCCCCCAAGGGCTCATGGTTTGAATGCTTGGTCTCTATGTAGGTGACACTAGTTTGGGAGGGTCTAGAAATTCTAGGGGTGGGATCCGTCTGGAGAGTATAGGTCACTGGGCAGGTTCTTACGTGTGTATTGTCCCTGTTCCCTTCTAGACTCATTCTCTGATTCCTTTACGTCAAGAATAAAGAAGAGTCTCTACCATATGTTCCTATCACTATGATGTTCTGCTTGACTACATAGGGCTAAGAGACTATAAACTCTGAAACCATGCCTCAAAATAAATTAAATAACTGTTGCCAGTTATTTGGCCATAGTAACACAAACGCTCTATCTATCTATCTATCTATCTATCTATCTATCTATCTATCTATTATCTACCTACATACCTACCTATCAACTACCTACCTATTATCTCTCTCTCTCTCTCTCTCTCTCTCTCTCTCTCTCTCTCTCTCTTCCCCCACCCACCCATCCATCCCTTGATACAGTAATCCCCCTTGGTTATGTGATCAGAAATGACAGTATAAGTCCATATAAATACCAACCACAGCACTGTGTGAGAGCAGTTCAGAAAGAAAACTAGGAAGATAGCTAGATACAGTTCAGGGTCAGTCATTTCATCACAACTCTGTACTGTATGCTATGTATGATAAGGAAAGACCAGAAGCTATGCTTTTGATATGGAATAGATTGGATTCTTATCTCTAGAGAGATAACTGTAACTCTAGTTAGAATAGTCAAATCTAATGGAGCCACCCAAATTTTTGTTCAATGATGTTAAGTAGGGGCTGGACTATGGTGGCATTTCCTTTTTTTTTTTCCCATGTGGTATGTGTGTATGAGGACTGGAACAGCTATAGTCATTTATTTATTTATTTATTTATTTATTTATTTATTTATTTTTGCCCTGAAAGAAAACTAATTGGAGGAAGAGGACAGAGATGACTAGAGACAGGAGAACAATAAGGTCAGAGCCTTGCTCAAACTATACACTTTCCCGTATAGTTCTCAGTAAATTCTTTTCACTTACGATGTAATTAAACTTGTAATTGAAACCTAAATCCTCTGCACTCTTCTGCATGTGGAACTGAAGATGGATCTGATGTCAAGAGACAGGAAAAGTCTGGGAAAGGATGGTATTACCAGGATCAGAAAACAAACACCTCTCCAGGACACAGCCTGTTGTATGACTGTGGCATCACAGAAGGGCTGCTCGTGCTGAAGAGTTGTCTGCTCCCCTCTCCAGAGCTAGCACTGGTATGAGTAGGGCTGAGCCTGAAGATGGGGCTTTTGCAGTTCAAATCACTCACTCCTCTGATCTAATTGGTCTGGGCCTAGGGTCTGGGTCTGGGCCTTCTATTGCTGGCAGCCTGCAGGAACTGCTGGGGAACCTCTACTTTCTGAGGTAGTAGAATCCAGGTGCTAGATTTCTCTACAGCCCAATCTTTGCCTGGGTGTACCCCTGTACCTTGCAAACTGCTTTCTTGCCTCTGACAGAACCAAACATGAATTCATCCTACCCTAGGGGAGGCCTCAGATCCTTAGTTCTCCTGGGGTCATTCTAGCTTCATTTTGTCCCATTTGCTCCCTATTTACAGTGGATAGCTGGCCTCCAACACCAGATTTGGAATAGGTGGGGTATGGTTTTAATTTATAGTTCATAGTCTCTCGCCAATTGGAGGAATCAGAATTCCCTGAACTGAAACATGACAGAAGATGTGTTTGGTTTCATCTGGAGAGCAGTAACCTGGGAATTAGTGTACACAAGAGATTGTGGGTTTTCCATTATGTTCATCAGCCCAAATCTCCATTATTGGTGAGGCTAAAGCTCAGCCATGGAAGATGTCTTTGGATTAAAATAGAAGCTTCTAGATGTGCTTCAGTTGTGCCGAGTGCTTCCATCATCCATTACGGGTTGCCACTACCATGTCGATATAACCATTCCTTGCATTGCTTCAAGTCCTACACCCCAAACTTCTGATGGACACACAAAATCTCAGCCTCATAAATGAGAATACAACAGTTATATCTGGAAGCTCTATAATCAGAGGTTCCCCATATGGATTATGTAGCCAGCAGATGTGTCTATTCTAGTCTTAACCACCTCAGTAGACCCCTTCTTTCAAATCTCTAGGGTTCATTTCATAGCCTGTTGAAAGGATGATACTATCCTGTACTTTAAAACTCAGTGAGTGTGTCTGTACAAATACTCACAGAGCGTTTGTTGGATGTGGTGTCTGAATAAGCTTACTGATTAGCAGCTATTATGGTGTGTTTTTTTTTTCTTCCTGGGATGGCTTTTAGTATGAGTTGTGAAGCATGTAGTTTCAAGTGAAAGGTTTTCTATTTAATGAAGCTATGACCTCAGGCAGACTTAACTATCAGTCACTATTAATTTGTACTTTTTATCCCAGAGGTTACAGCACACCACATGCTGTATATATCTTATTTCCTTTAAATACCATATTAAAAATTATAGATATGGATTTGTGTCAGTACACTGTTTGCCTGGTGTGTTTGATGCCTTGGGTTTGATCCCTAGTGCCAAATGAATAAAAATTTAAGAGAGGTTGAAAAAGATGTTTTATAACTTTTCATTTTCCTAAAGGGATCCAACTTTCAATTATGCCAATTTAGCCAATTAGATACCTTGGCTGCTAAAGGCCTCCCTCACAAGTGTGAGGACCTGAGTTTGGGTAGTCACTGTGTGTCACAGTTCATATCTGTAATCTCAACATTAGGAGAACAGAGGCAGACAGTCCTACTGAGTTGATGAGCTCCAGGTTTGGTAAGAAAATCAAAGAGAGAGTGATTGAGACCCCTGATGTTGACTTTTGACTTCCACCCATACCAGAATCCACACACACACACACACACACGTACACACCCACACAAACATATATATATGTTAAACCACATGTGTGCACACATCTACACACAAAACATTACTATTTATACAAAATGGTCTAAAATGGTAAATATATACAAGGAATAACATACATTTACATATTACAAAGAATGTTTTTAAACATTATTTAATGTACAAGTAGCCCTACATGAATATTATACCTTGGTAAATCTTAAGATTTTTCTGTCTTTTATGCAAATTTACCAATTATATCATGAGAATAATAGTTTAAGCAAAGTCATACTAAATTGATATACTTGAAAGGAGGATTGGTCACTTTTGGTAAATGAAAAAACATAAATGACCTTTAAAAACCTTTCCTAAAAATGTATTTATTTAGTGCTAGGGACCAAACCCAAGGCATCAAAACACACTAGGCAAATACTGTACTGTCACAGACCCATATCTATAATTTCTTAATTGTTCATTTCATTCTCATGTTTGTACCCATCAGTGGCATTGAAGATGGGGTCTAAACAGCTAGCTTATTTTGAAGCCTTAGTCTTGCATTCTTAACACATACACCATGGGCCTATTTCCAACGCCCCACCTTTACCATCTCAAGTCCTTCTAGTAGGCAACTCTGGCATCTCTTTGCCTGGAGTTTTCTCTGGGTCCCAAGGTCCACCCTGACTCTGGCCACTGAATAAGCTGAAATGCTGAGGGATTCATGTTTCTTGAAGAGTGAAATGGGACGTGGTAGTTGGTGGATAAGTACACCAGCTCTCTTGCCTCTTCTATGAGATCACTGAACACCTATGAAACAGTCCCCACAGATGAATCAAATCCCACTTGCTGCTGGTGACAACTTATTCATTAATGCTTTTGTCTGCAGCTTTCTCTATTTCCTCAATGTCTTGCTAGTGTTCCCTGGAGCAACCTTTCAAATTAACTACTTGCTCTTGACTACTTGCCTAGAGTCTTCTGGAATATTTAAATGAAGGCAAGCTTCAACAGGGGTGTATAACCTCTTGGTGTTGCTCTGTTTTGTGAAAATGAGCCAGCTTAGACAGGTTACTATTTGAAGAAAGGCAAATTTAGCCAAGATTAGATGGACTTCGTCAAAGAACATCAGGGACACTCTAAGGATGCCAGAAGCCAATGTGGCAGATTTTATAACAAACCAGAGCCATCTGCCAGCCTGTAATAACCAGAATATGAAAGTCCTAATCTGGGATACAGTTAAACTGTTTACTTTCTGTTTGTGGTTATGTATTTAAAGCTTAACATGCTCTGAATGGTGGATTTAAATTCATAAGCACATTGTTTTACAAAATTGGCACTGAGTCCTTTTAATGCAATATGCAAAATAGAAGGTTGCATCTAGGCCTGGATATTTTCACTTCATTGTTATTCGCCTTTGTTCTTAAGGAAAAACTGGGAGGACCAGAGCTCTGTAAATGTCTTGTGGGATACCCAGAATTACTCTTGAAGCCACTTTCTAAGAAGCAATTTCCTCCTGTCCCATAAAAACTCCACAAAGCACCTCAGGCGATCACTGAGGACATCGGGTATGTTTGCAAACTGCAAATACAGCCGACATTCAATTACACTGAATTCATCAAAACCCTAATTGAGACAGGAGCTCAAACCCTACAGCTTAATTACTTTAATTTTAGATGGGTGACAGACTTTCTCGTGTCCTTTATGCTAAAATGCATTAGAGAGAGGCCCATGGGTGCTTGCTGCAATTCTCCCAGCCAAGACAAAATGCAGAACAACATAAATAATAATGCTAAGTGAGATCCATGATTAGATTTATTAACCATCAGTTCCTGATTTCTGTCCTTTGCTGTGATATTCATGGCACCAGCTCTGCTGCCTAGGAATGTGAGGCTGGACAACTCCCACTTCTTGCCGATGCTTTCTCTACCACTCAAGAGACTACCCAGGTCCATTCAGACCCTGTAGCATCTGGCTGGGCAAGTGCTAGTGCAGGAGATCTTGGTTTCCGACTACCAGTTGGCAATTCCTGTTAAGTCTCAATATCAGTAAACTGAACCAAATGTCCATGAAGATGTAGAGACAAAGTGTTTTGTTGCTGTTGAAATGAGAGCAGGATCTCAGCTGGGACCCGGATATCAGCACCACTCAAAACCCAAGTGCAAGAAATCTTGAATTGACAGCCCTGGCACCAGAAGTCTGTTTTTACTCTTGTTGGTGATTTATCCAAAGTTGTGCAGATGCAGTGTCTGAGTCCTCTTGCAGAAGAATGTATCTAGATCACGTTGCCTTTTTTATTGTGACTTTTCCAACTGTTCTGAATATTTTCTAAGGTTTTATAAAA
Organism: Grammomys surdaster; assembly: GCF_004785775.1. NCBI lineage: Eukaryota > Metazoa > Chordata > Mammalia > Rodentia > Muridae > Grammomys > Grammomys surdaster. The sequence goes on from NW_021604587.1 coordinate 3,501,372, forward strand.
AACAAACAAATGCTGCTATTGATTAGCTCCAAAAATGCACTTTAGACATATTTGACAATTAAGACTTTCAAAATAAAATGGCGATTGGCCAGTGGTAAAAACATTTTAGGAAGGTATTTAGAATTTTGTATGTATATATTCACTTTCAACTGACATAAAAAAGCACCAAGAATTGAAAAAAAAAAAAAAAAGAGAGACTACCTAGGACTAAGCACTACTCCTCTGATGTCATTATGCTAATCCATCATTTGTTTTCATTTACAAGATCTTCTGCCTGCCTCTCTGCTCCCCATCCTGTCTCTGATGGGGGCCATAGACACCCCTGTCAATCATTCCATTAACGGAGTGGTCAAGCCTTCCCAGTGACGTAGCATGGAATTTGGTAGTGAGGACCTCAGGATGAATATCCCAAGAGTTGATAAAAGCGTCTAACTTGTTTTAACTTTCCTTGCAGACCAAGAACTATTATTAGTGTTAAACATGATAGGTTTCATCACCATGGCAACACTCTGAAGTAGATGTGCTTATACCCACTCTATAGATGAGAAGGATCAAACTGCCATAGCTAAAATAACTTCTCCAAAATTCCCCAGTTAGTAAACAGCAAAGCAATAATGCAATCCAGGTCAATCTGATTCTTTGGCCCATGTTCCTCCCCCAATACAATTCTGTGCCTTCTGCAAAGATGTGAGGGAATCTACAAAAACAGCAATTGGAGGGCTTTGCAAATCTCCAAGTAGGCACAGGATTAAAAAAAAAAGAAAAAGAAAAGAAAGAAAAAGAAGGAAAGATAAAGCTAGGATCACACTTGTGGCTATTCCCAGGAGAAGCTCTGGTTGTCACCTTTCTCTAGTGAGACCAGCCAGCAAAGACCTGGAGAAGGTAGAAAGATGGATGCCAACAACCTGTGCAGCAGCCGTGAGCAGGTGTCCTAGTCAAGCTGGTGAGTGGCACTGCTGATGAATTACACGCCACGAACACACTGCATTTCATTTTGTAAGTAATTAGCTGTGTGGCACTGAGTAGACATCACCCAGCCATTTGTTTCATTTCTTTACATTATTTCTCCCCCTTCGGGCTTGCTTCAGAATCAAGCTGCAGGTACAAATGACTAATGAACTAATGACAACACTAATAACGGCCTGGCTAATAATCATACCGCTAATGGTGACAATGCTAATTAAGAAAGTGCTAACAGCAACAGCATCCACTGGTGTGACTATTCATCTCTGGAAGGTAATGATGAGCTGGTCAGGCAGGGTAGAGCCAGGGGAGAGTAATGGCAGCAAAAGCAGGCATGCAGCTCATTCTTTTGGCACTAACTACCTATGTAGGAGAACTCAGGAACACTACAGTGTGGACCCACTAACTTTAATACAATGGGGTCATGGAGAAAGCAGAAAATATTTATCCTAGTGAGTGAGCCAGACCTTAGTCATCATGAGCAAATCCAGAACCCTCTTATCAGAGCTAGCCTGCCCACCAGGGAGTGTTGGAGCTGATGGTTGATAAGATCAAAATGTCCTTCTGCTTGTTGCTTGGATGGAACAAACACAGCAGGCAGAGAAGGCAGATCAGTTGGCATGGAAGTAGAGACAGCTAAAATGGACTGTGGAGAATAGCAGTGAACTCTATGGGAACTCTTGAGTGTTCATTTGAGAGACGGACATCATGGCATGCCTAGCAGCTTCTGAGAGGCACAGAGGCCTAGTACATGTGAGAGAGAAGGTCATCAGGATCAGATTTTATATCAACTAGTAACTTTCAACAGGGCACAGCACAGACCACACTGAAGTTCTGGATCAGGTGAAATGAATTTTGGATCCCTCAATATTATAAGTAGGGTCACATCTAGAATAGTAGAAATAGGTTTTTCTTGTAGAAGGTACTGAGTCTTAGGTGTTTTTGCAGAGAACTGAGGATCTCATTTCTAATGAATATTTCTCCGAAGAAACTAGGTTCTGAGAGGCACAGGGAAGCTGTATGCCCCCATGGACCTTCAGGCTCTAACCTTGGCTGCCCAATAGTCTCACACTCTGGTGACTTCTGAACAAATCCCTGAGACTATTGCAGAGACAACATTCTAAAAGGACAGTGGCCCTGCCAGGATGTCCCCGTGACATTAGAATAGTCTCCTTAGATTGACTCAGGACTTCAAAGCCCCTCTAGACTACAAAAGCTCCAGTCTTCCGGAAGAAAAGCGACATCCTGAACTGTGACAATGATGAATTCTTTAAGTAAAAACAATTTGCCTCTTTTCTGCCCTGTCTTTCTCATTTATCTCATTTCCTCTGAGGCACCACACATTCTAGTGCAGATCAGCAGCTCGCAAAAGGAGGTGTGTGTGTGGGGTGCACTTTCAAGCTCACAGTTAACACTGTTAGGCTTGCTAATTCCCTATGCGGAACTGGGATTCAATAGTCCATGAACCTGGAAACCAAATAACAGTGGCTTCAGGATGGAGATATCCAATCACTCTGCCCAAGGCTCCACTGTGGGTGAATTCCAACATCACAGTCCCTGCCTTGACTCCATACTTCCATCTTCTCCACATCACGTACAACCATCACAAAGGAGTCCCCAGGCCTACCTGCCCTGCAAAGAGCCCACAGACACCAATGATGCACAGGATGTTGAACACAGCAGAGCCCACGATGGTGCCAACTCCCACATCGCCCTTCGTAATGAAGACTCCTGAAACACAAACCAACACCAATCTGGCTGTAGTGGTCCAGCTGCAATCCAAGGACATTTGAAGGACATTTCCTAGTTCTAGACTATGCTCAGGATCCAGAGGAGATAGGCAAGCTTTGGAGGGAGTTTTGGAATCCAGAGGCTAGACTTTCTTTTAGTAATATTGTCCCTGGGTCTAGGAAAAGTTCACACACAGTAAAAGCAGTGAATGACCACAGCAGAGTGAAAGGTTCTGCTTGGGATCTAGGAACTTAATATTTTGTAAGTAGGAGACAACTCAAATCTGAGGGCCTTCTTCCCCAGAACCCCTTTCTCTCACACAGGTAAGAGTTGAGACATTCTCTTAGCATCACTTACCTATGACTGATGTGAACAGCTCCGGGGCCGAGCTGCCTGCTGCCATGAATGTGGCTCCTGCCACATCTTCACTGAGGTGGAGGCGCTGCATGGGAACAAAGACAAAACAGGTGAGGTGGGATTTTACCTTGGGATACACATGACTGTGGCGCCAGAGGTCTTAAGCACAGGGACTTCAGAAGGACTCAGGGGTCGGGTTCAGTCCTTCTCACTGTCCCTCCATTCAGAGCTTGGCTGCTCCTGCTCTCTGCTCAGCATCTCCACTTGCAAGATCTCCATTAGCCAAAGTCTAGACATTTAGGGGTCCATAACCCAAATGTATCAAGCAGCTATCAATAGCCAGGAGGGGGGAGTAGCAAGCTGAGAGCATCCTGGACAGTGGTGGGCAGTCATTGTCTTTCTAATGGCAGCTATGTTCAGCTCCCTAGGTGTCTGCAGATACTGGTTTTAGAAGGGATGTGTGTAATCTAGAGTTGCATGCAAACACCGTGGCTGTTGCAGTGCTTTGAATAACTTCAAGCTCACGGCAGCCAGTTTGCAAGACCCATGGAGTCACCCAAGCACACTCCAAACCCTTGACCTTCAAACTCTGGGTGGCACAGTGGGAGAGAAGACTTGAGACGGAGTTAAAAAATAAGGCAGCCCATTTTTCCCAAATCTTTGGGGACAGTTCCCTATTTCTCAAGTCACCTTGTTTGTTAAACCGGAAGGTGATTTTCAAGAACACAAGATGAATGTACATGAGAGGCTGGTTGGTGTGTTTAGCTTTCTGGCATTCCACCACGGCCCAGAAAGTAAGCTGCCAGCTGTTGGGAAGCAGCCAGTTCCCTTTGGGGTCAGGGCAGAGACGTCCAGTTTCCACTGCCAGTCTTCTTTCTCTCTTTCTCAGCAGCACCAGTGGCTGTACTTCCATGCTTGACCACACAGAGGCAGTATGGCCTTGGAGGTCCCTCTCATAGAGGCATGCTCTTTGGGATCCTGGGTTCCTTGGCTCTATACTCACAGTTGAGGTTCCCATAGGGTACTGAGGAGACCCTGAGATGGTACCTCAGCACTAAAAGCCTTGGCTGGTGGAGAAGCCCCGGCTCTGGAATCTCAATGGATAGGGATGGCTGGAAGGCAACCTGAGCCAGGAATCAGCTCCTAGGAACTCCTTGAGTTGCTGTGCTTCCCTCCCGAGATTTATGGGCTGGTATTAATTGTTGCTTGTGAAGCTTGGCCTTATCTCCAGTTTCATTCTTGCTTCCATTGCTCCTTCCTTCTCTCCCTCCTTTATACCAAATTCACTCCAGCCTGGCAATACTACACTGGCCTCTTAGAATCACTAGTCACAAGGTCCTCTTGCTTCTGCATTGCTAGTGGCTATGACGAGAGCCAGGGAGAATTTTCCTTAGCTTCACCCTGAGTGGAGAATTATCCACCATAGCTGGACACCCTGGGCTCTCCATGAACAACAGGTCCTGTCATCCCCATGTAGATCCAGTGGCTCAGGTGTTCTGTTTTTTTTTTCTGAAATGCTTTTTCAGTGAGCCCTTTCCTTCAGGCATGGCTCCTTTGGTCCACCCATATACACAGCCCTGCACTGGTACCATGGCAGAATCTATCACTTGATTCCTCCTCTCTGCACCAAGTCCCCATTGGGTTCATCCAACTTTCTATGAACCCAGTCAGCCTTTGAGATCAGTGGGGACTTTGAGTTTGGTCATACTCAAATCCAAGCAGTGTTTAAATTTCATATAAAATACTGCAGTGTTTGCATGTAACAGATACATTTTCCCATATTCTGTCAATCATCTCTAGATTGCTAATAATCCCTAACACAATGTAAATGTCCTCTAAGAAGCTGAATTGTCCAGTGCATAACAATAAGGAAGACCTTCAGTATCTGCTCCATACTGATCCAAATTTTTTAAAAAAGAAATGTTTGATCTCCCGGGCATAGTGGTGGAGGCCTTTAATCCCAGCACTTAGGTAGAGGCAGACAGATCTGTGAATTCAAGGCCAGCCTGGTCTATAAAGTGAATTCCAGGACAGCCAGGGCTACACAGAGAGACCCTGTCTTGAAAAACCAAATCAACCAACCAACCAACCAAAAAAAAAAACCCCAAAACTCCAAAACAACTACAACAAAAAGAGTTTGATCAGTTTGATCCACGGTTGAATGCCTGGCTGTGGAACTTATATGGAGAAGGTGGAAAGTTGTGGTTTACTCAGTGGTTTCTAAGCCTATGGATGGCCAGAGCCAGGCTGTGCATTCCCTAGTTTCCCTCCTAGCCTTTGGCAAGCAGCTTGACTGGGGAAGAGCCTAGCTCTGTGTTTACAATACTTAGAGTGGGCAGTCACCCTCATCCACAGCCCAGGAGGCCCCACTATTGTTTTTATGACTTCCCTAAGGCCCTCTTACTCTTGACATCTGATATCTTTATGCAAGCACAAGCTTCTGACCAACCTGAGGGCTGCTACCTCATGACGAAGAATGCCACGTTCCTCTCCTTGCTGAGTCTTTCCTTGTTGGCTGTCTCTGAAACATCTCTTTTCTGCCTTTGCTTCAATGTAGCAGAGTCTGAGTCTGTCTATTTACTGTAGACAAAGGACACTAACACCTTTGTATGTTCCCTCATAGAACCATACAGTTGTCTAAAATTGAATGACTCACCTGATCTGTTGCTGCCATGCTGGGTCATCATATTGGCACTCCTTTCTATTTTCTGCTCAACATTTTTCATGGCTTGAACGTGACACCCCCTCCAAGCTATGATTTATTGAGCAATATGGGTTTCTTTCTAGAATCTTTTTTTTTTTTTACCAAAGTCTAAATAACATCTCCTTGAACATCTCTGTTTAGCTCAAGTTAGTCTGGGAGCAAGCACTAAGCATACAGCATAAGCATCTCTTCTCTGCAAAGAGATTAGGGAAAGAAAAAATAGTTTAGAGAGTCCTAGGCTAGGAAATCATGCTAGGCTGCAAAGGGGTGGCCCTGTATTGTCATCTTCCCTTCCTTCCTGTGAAAGAATGGAACTTCAGGGAGAGTTGGCCACAGACTCTTAGAAGACATAAACGGAATCTCTGAGATACAAACTCTGTCACCATTTCTACAGGCATGCCATTAGTCCAGCAACTAGGATGACTTTAAGTACATGGAATATTGAGAGATATGAATGTGGCATGGCATGATTTCTTGTCATTTACTTTGCTCCTAAAACTAGACTTGGTTGGGAACAGGGAGCATCCTGGAAAGGGAGGCCCTTCATCTGCATTCCTCCCCCCTGGATAGCTGTGGACCCTAGAGGTGGAGTCAGTTTTGACACAAACCTATTGTAAGTAGTTGCAGAGTTGCAACAGGTATAAAGATGACCCAGTGGTAAGCTCAGACTGACCTGGGTTCAGGTATTGACTTCATTCCTAAACAGCTGTATGGCCTGGAATGGGATACTCTGAGTCTCTGAGGCTCCGTTTCTTGATTTCTAGAGGGAAGCTAACTGTGGTCACCTGGTAGAATCCTAGATGTGATTAGAGAGAGGATGGGCACATTCACCCCACACTGACTCAGCAACACAGCCAGCTTAACGCATCCCAGGACCCAGTCAGAATAGCAACTTTATCCTATCAAACATTTTCTTTCCTTCTTAATTTTTGGTAAAGACTCATTCTCTCTTCTGTTCTGCCAGCTATTTGGTGGCTTGTTCTCGAGAAGGATATGTATGTTCTCAAAAGTTCTATGTGTTTCCTTAATGGAGGGCACAGGTTGATGCCTGCATTTATATTTCTGGGATGCAATAAATTCCTTTGTTATTAACAACAAAAATATTGCATGGAAAAAGGCAGAGCCATTTTGCTTTGTGTAAGTGTGAAGTACCAACTGGTAGTGAGTGGGCCCTGTGTGTCCCCCTCTGTCACTGACTCAACTAATCTGTATTCATACTAAACACACACAACCTTTTTCTTCATCATTTCCCTCTGAGGAGCATACTCTGACAGATACCTACCATAACACTGACATTGTACTAGGCATCGTCTAGATATAGTTTGAAATTTATAGTCCTACACTCCTTTAAGAAGGGAGCTGACCATCTGAGGATTTGTAAATAACCTGCTGCTGATACTGAAGGATCAAAAGTGCCCCCCCCCCAAGGGCTGAACATTTTCGTAACTTTGACACAAGTTGAGCCTGTTCCTAGGCTGATCACTGTGACACTCATGTCTCCACTAGAGTACTGTGCCTTTCAGGTACCACATTACCTTCTTTGATCTCCTGTCACTGCAAAGAGGAACACACTTCCATGACCTTTCTAGGGTCAGTGTGCAATGACTGCTTATCTCTAAGTACAAAATGAACAAACATCCAAGGCTCAGAAGAAACTGCTCAGGTTAATAATCTTCCAAGTGAGGATGCTTGCATCCTCAGCGTTATCTGAGAGAGGGTTAGAAATGTAGATTCTGGCCACATCCTCTGTTGGTGGTTGGAACCTAGTGACTTATTAGGTATTGTGGGTAGAGCAAGAAGGGGCCACAAAGCTTGAGGGCTACTGGACTTCCTTGAACCTCAGATAATGAATTAAAAACTGTAGACAAAAGAAAATGCAAAGCTTGCACATAAAAAAAAAAGATCTCAGGACAGTGGGATGAGAATGAAGAATGAGACCTTTCTGGATAGGGTGAGCATCAACAAAATCTTCTTAGGTTCACTTGTTCATTGTGTGTATAAGTGCGCATTCGAGTGTGGGAGTACATGCAAGTGTCTGTGCAAACATTTAGTGAAGATGCCAAGACACACACGTGGAGGTCAGAAGACAGCTTGTTGGAGTCTGTTTTCTCCTTCTGCCATGGAAGACCTGAGGGTTGAACTCAGGTCATCAGGCTTGGCAGTCAGTGCTTGATCCATCTTGCTGATCCCTGAATATTTGTTTTTAAACTTGCTGTTTGCCTGGCATTAGGTATGATAATGGGTACAATGTGCACCAAATACTCTTTGCCTGACTCTCTTGCCCCAGAGCCTGCCAGGCATCTATTCAGAGTGTGAGGGGGACATGTGGTAGTGGTAGGTTCTTACCCAAACAGGAATTCAAAGGAGGAAATGAAGGAAAGAGAGGTAGAAGGAATGATAGGGAACAAGAAGCAGCAGAACTGAAAAGGGGGAGGAGGGATGGAACCCAACATCAGATGACACTCCAGGCCTGGGGTGCTGACTGTTGGTTTAACACACAGGGACCAAAAACGATGTGCATTTACAAAGAACACCCAGCTTTGGTCTTGTCATTATTTCCTGAGCAACATAGTACAACATCTGTCTCCACAGAACTTATGTCATGGTGGTGAAATACACAGGAAGATCTATGTGGGTTGTTTGCAAACGCTACAGTTTACTACATGTGTTTTACATGCTGGTGTGTCCACAGAGTTTGTTGCTGCAGGACAGTCTGGAAGTATTTCCACAGATATGCAGAGAAGACTGTAACACTAGCAGTAATGATGGATGCAGTTGGATGCAGTCGGGAGAGCTGGTGATGTGGGTTAAATCCTAGCCATCCACCAGGTTTTGAAACGTTATGCAGACTGACTAAGCCAATACTGTCTGCTCTCAGGCGTTCAGGTACTTACATCTATGACTCTCCAGGACCTTGGAGATGAGGCTAGAACATGCCAGGGTAGAGTCCCCATCCCAGGCCTCTCTTAGGCACACTGGGAATATACCTTCACATACCTCACAGATCTTTTCCAAGGATGGGACGAAGAAGTCATCGCACACGATGGCCAGTGCATAGAACATGTACATGGCCTGGAAGAAAGGAGAGGAGAAAGAGTTGAGTCAGGTAGAGCTAAGGGCAAAGGGTCTGATCATCTTTTCCTTCAATTAATATCTTCCCTTATCGTACATTTAGCTTCTTATTGAGAGTAAGAACAAAGTCTTTGCAATTTCTGAAAGATCTTAGCCTTGCTTTAGCTTCACCTTTGACCTTACTACCGACTAATCATCTCTTGTTCCCCTTCTAAGACATCAAGAAGACCACGGCCACCTGCCTCAGGGCCTTTGCACTTTTTTCTTCTACCCAGAGCAGAAGAATATATCTTCTCCTCAGATATGCCATTGTTTCACTCCATTATGCTTTTCAAATGCCAACCTGACTCACTGACTACCTTTCCCTCTGTATCCCCCCATCTTGCCTTTTTTTTTTTGGTGTAGATTATAGGTTAATTCCAACAGTCTGTTGTAAGTTTCCATTATGAGGACATGAACTTCCTCTTGTAATTACTGTTACATCTTCAGAAGTCATCCATGGCTGGCCTGGAAGCACTAATAGCTGAGCTGATCATGTCCTAGTGAACTTTCTTACTACATGGTTCCTGCAGGATAGCTTGTGCAAACTTGCTTCCACATCAGGGTCAGCTATCACTAGGGCATCCTAAAATTTCACCTTCTAGTTAGAAATTATCCTCTCTCTTATTCAAGGTATCGTCTTGAAGAATGACCATTTGTTTAGGTTCCAGTGTTGAATGACCACCCATCATATACTTTTCATTTCTTCAGGGGACCCCAGCACCCTCCTATAGTCACAATGCCTCAGGTAGAAGGTGTCTCATCTTTTCTCCAGGATTACATATGGATTGGTCAATTGGTGTGTAGCATTCCTAGTGGAGATGGCTATTGGTTCAGAGGTAGGCATGTGACTTAGACCCATTCAATCAGATAAAAGGAAAGAGTTTTCAACTTTCCGAAGAGAGACATTTCTCACTCTGTCCCTAGCTGTGGAGAGGAAGTGTGGGATTCTTAGACATAGAGTGAAGTTGATTCTGACTTGGAAAGCAGCAGAGTCCTCAATGTCTTATGGAGTCACAGATCATATGGTATTAGAGTCCACCATGCCCCTGGACTGCAGAGCATACCAGCAGCATTGCTGGGGAAGTTTGACTTGGAATATTCTAGTATCTGTAGCCTAAAGTGTTTACCAGTACTGGCTTGATCTCCAGCATTCCCACTGGTATATGTATTACTATCTTCTATCATATTTTCCTACTGATTACTATTCCACAGCATGGGCCCCAGTTACACAAGGCACAACCTAAGACCCAGGCCAGAAACCAGAACATGCCATTTCTTGTCACAAAGTGATCTACGGATAAGAGGGCCAGGCAGCAGATTAACAGAATATAAATACCTCTCAAAGCCTGTAGCTGCCAGAGATAGCAGTCATATATAGGGAGAGCCTAATAATGGTGTTACCACATTAAGAAGCTGACCCAAGAGGAGCAACAGGTACATGTGCACACTCATACACACACATGCACACCTACACCCACATCCATATACACGCACACACTCATTCATGCATGTAGGCATACATATACACAACCAACATGATCTCAGCTCAGTTTGAAACCAAGTGAATGTTCCAATTTCATGAGCCAATGCTCTGCCTTTTGCACTTAGCCTGTTAGTGGAGTTTCTGCTGCTTACAGCTTTCTTTCCTGAGGTCTTTGCTATAGTCCTAGCTGGAAATGATCTCAGGCTTTTGACTCTTGGCCAGTGCACTAATTTAGTCCCCTGGCTTCCCTTGTATGCACTTGACTGTTTTCCATGTGTATGTGTTCGTTCTCTCCCACAGGACAGGGAGAGTCTCAAGTACAATGTACCACTCTATTTTGTGGAAATGTTACACAAAAGCACAAAGATGAAGTGTTCCAAACTTCAGACTACACTAAATTATCAAAACCTACCAAAATACATCACAGGGGATGGTTAGATCAGCCGTGACTCATCATTCCATGCAACACTGTCAAGAGAGACTGTGTGGATAGGTATGTAGTATTGAGGAAATATATATACACTACATTATTCTATGAAAACATTCAAAACTCGTCTCTCTTTTGTTAACTTGTTTAGGTGTGTGTATAGACTGACTCATACACATAAGAACATTTGCAAATGAATTTCTCAAACTGTCAAAGTAATAGCCATGTTTCTTAACCAGAATGAATCTGCCTGTCTTTTAATCATAAGCCATATTTTCCCCTTTAGCCATAAATTTCCATTTCATGTGTGACTTATGTTGGCTATAGGAAACTTTGGAGGTAATTTTTTTTTATATACTTTGCTGGCCTCTGAGAAGCCAGGAAGAGTAGCACCCAGAAAAGGCTCTAAAATAATTTTTTATTGTTTGATATATTCATAATCTATATAAAATCATTTGCCTATAGCATTTTTGAATATGTCAAATAAGAAAATAATGCTGTATTATACAGTTCTGTGAATCAGCCAGAAATACCTCCCCAGACTGTAATAGACTCAAACCCTCTTTTGCTGTGTGACTTAGCTGATCCAATGACATGCAGGTTTTAACATTACCCTTGAGAGGACATCCAAATTAAGTAATTGAAATACAGAGCAACACATCTGTGGATTAACCAAGATCTAAATAAGCTGTCCATCACTGACATAGTCAGCTCATTGGAGCAGCTGGCACTGCTGCTTGGAAGTCCATGTAACCTCTCAATAAGAAAGAGCATGTTCCCGAATTAAGCATTGATCTTGTTGCAAGACCAGAATCTCCATCCAATACTCTAACACTGAGCTGGGATGAGAAATGAACAGATCTGCCAAACTCTCTGTGCTTTTGAGGGTGGTGAGTGTGGAAAATCACACTGATTTTAGTTCATAAGACATGGGAAGGTGAAGTGGGGATATCTACTGTCAATCAGGCACCTCATAACAAAGCACATTGGGGGATGCTATGAAGCCTGTGAGATGTATAGAGGCTCCTTGCCTGCTGTAGGGCACTTTCTGGCATCTGTGGAGCAGGAGTGAGGAAGAGGCTGCTTCTATCACTATAATCCTTTGTAAATCTCTCCCATGAGACTCACAGAAAAGCAGGTTCCCACCAAGAAAATAAAGTGCACAAACTAAAAGAACAAAGGACCCCCAAAAAGGCTCAAAGTCCAGATGATGCAGGACTCTTACAGAAGGTGGAACATCTATGGGGCTTTCCATGCAACTGGCAGAAATCTTAGCAGAAGATTAAGGCACTTTCTGATTCATTTGCATTCTACTGCATTTCCAAAGGATAGAGGGTATCATTGAAGAGGAGAAGAATAAAATTTTCCCTGTTGGAGATTGCACTGCAGTCCTTTACAGAACCACCTCTCTTAGTTCTTCTGGTACTTTGTGAGGCAAGTAGTCCCTGAGTCCATTTCTCAGACAATGCATACAGAAATGACAAGCAAATGACAAGGCTTAGATTGAACCTTGTCTGTCCTCTGAGCCCATCTTTCTCTACACAGGTCTGATCTCACTCACGGTCCTGCTAATTTCTAGCTTGCCTTCTGCTTTTCTGTCTCTTCCAACCTTGCAGAGAGAGAAACATGAGTCCCAGCCATCTACTTTAGGGCCACCTGTCAGGGTCGCTGACACTCTTTCATTTACAAGGTTTTCTGTAAAATACAAGACAGATCTGAAATCTGAACAAGCCAATGTGAGGCCCAGGGTAGAGATGATGGGCATGTCTAGAGAAGGGGCAGGTCATCTCTGGAACTTTAGCTTGAATCTGAAGATCACAGGGTCTTCTCTTCTTTGGAGCTTAGGAGAGCTGTCAGAGTAGGAATCTGCACATTTGCATTGTTTGTACACCATCGGGAGTATGAATGGATTTTGCTCATGAATCTAGACTCCCTTTTCCTGAATGGCAGCCACATCCACCCTATATTTATATCTGCCATGTTCCAGGCTGGGCTGGCACAGAATGACTTCTGTGATGTGGATGATTCCAGCCCATCTAGTATCTCTGCTAATATCTAGCAGAAGAAATGCCTGTAGCATGGGAGGACACCCAGAAAAGATGAAGGGACACATCAACTCTCGAATGTGACCCTTCCACATTCTGTAAATTCAAGTGACTCTTCTAACCTAATGAAGCCTCCAAGGTGGGAGTGATCAGTGTCCATGCAGGTGGCTTACCACGTTGTTTTGGGGAGCATGTGGGAAAAATGGGAAAAGGTGCCTGGGCGAAGGGACACATCTCATAATCCATTCTTACTGTTGCAACAGTGGCCATGCCGTGGGGACATGGCCAAGCCAGCCCACTGGAGGAAAAGACACAGGCAACAGCACCCTTCACTCTACTTATCCTTGCCAAGCCTGTCAGAAATCAGGTGACAAAAAGGTAACTCTCCAGTATAGACCAGCTGCAACTGGCCAAGCCCAATCCAAGTTCAACAAATCAACTAAACCTAAGGACATTTGAGTCAAGTGATTGTTTTTGTATGTGGCAATTGAGACACACAAAAGGTAACAATGATAGTCACAGTGACTGATTACCCAGAAGGCAGATGTTCAAATTTCTTAAGTGACTAAATGATATGGAAGAAGTTCTAAGGGCAGGGAGGACCACAACCATTCCTTTCTACTGACGTGCACTTCATATGCTAAAAGAATATACTACTCAGAGACCACCAAGAAAAAGAAATGAATTTATGCCAAGAATGTCAAACTTTAGTCTTTAAAGCACTTTTTGTTCATTAATTCAATAGTATTGTGTCAAGGCACCAACTCAAAGCCAGATGACCTGGTAGGTAGGAGTTCTAAGAGTTACTAAGTCACTGTCATTGGACAAACAAGAATGATCTGAGGTCTAGTTTGGAGAGCTGAAGACAAATGGCTCCCAAATAAGCTGAGATAATAGGATTAAGTTCTGTAACTGGTGGCTGCCTAACCACGGGCAATTCATTTTGTTAATCTCATAAATATAACTCCAATGTTGTGCCAAATAATACCTTTTTATCTTTTCTAGTGTCCCTAGAACTTAGAAATCATCTAACTATGAACTAGTTAAGACTGTATGACACTGTTTCGGTCAATGAGAATAAGGCACAGATCCAAGTCGAGTCATCTTTTCTTCTTGCTTTGAATTTTAATTTAAGCTCTGCAATGGCAGCAGCCATAGTATAGCTCTGAGGTAACAAGTAGAATAACATATACTACATATACATTATTCATATAGAATAATAACATGATAAGGGGAGCCAAGATCCAAGAGTACTTTCCCAAGTTTCCACTGGAACTGATGCCTGAAACCCTATCCCTTTGTACTTATTATGTGAGATATGGAAACCCCTTTGTTTTAGTCTCCATTAGTTGAGGTTTCCATCCTTGACCCATGTTTCTAATGTATATGGTGGATAGATGTTCTGTTGAGCAGGGAAAGTGAAGGAGGCTAGAGAAGGCCTCATAGGAGAGGTGGCTCTTGAGTTGAAACGTAAAAATAAGTACTGTCTCATTAGATGATTTCTAAGTTGATTGAGACTCATAAAAATAGAACTGGAGGTTAAAGAGACCACTCAGTGCATTTGTTAAACAAGCATGAGGGATGAGGTTTAGCTTTCAGATAAAAAGTCAAGCATGGTATGTAAGTTGTGTTGTGAGGGTAGAGGAAGGGATGAGGCTGTGGCTGTGGACAGGGGTGAGGCAGAAAAATCACAGGGTTTTTTTGCTGACTGCCAGCTTAGATGCATGATCACTGAGAAATACAGTTCAAGGGAATAAGGTGAAAAGTGCTAGAGCTGGCCACCTGGCATCCTCCTCTGGCCTCTGTGTGTGTGTGTACCTGTATGCACATGTGAGCACACACATACTCATACACCCACTGACTCACAAACACATCCATATCCACACCCCTGTGTATGCATGCACATGTACACACACACACACACACACACACACACACACACACACCAGACAAATAACTGCGGCAGCAGAAACAACAAAAAAACTGAAGATCTTGGCTACAGTGGTTAAATTGAAAAAAATGCCCAATATAACCAGAGATATTTGTGGATTGTGACTTAGTGGAGGTGAACAGGCTGTAGCTGAAATGTTGATATCCATAAATGTTTCCGAATTGTGGGGAAAATGTATTTGAGCAGCGTGACTTTCACCCTGCTGTTTTATGTGGCGTCTACAGTCAGCAGATTTCACAGATAATTTCCTTTTACTACATCATCTTCTCTCCTGTCTCTGTCTTTCGATTCCATGAATGAAGATCTGGGGAACCCTTTAGAGGGAGGGCCTAAGGATCTAAACCTCCCAGGAACTGTGGTTCACTAATATCAAGGTAGATCTTTTTTCATCTCTTACAACATTTTAAGTGCTCATAGGATTGGGTTTTGAAAAATAAAATTATTGTGTTTAAAAGTATTTTCTTGGGTGTGGGGAGATGTCTCAGTCTAGACGTAAAGTGCCTACTGTGTAAACCTGAGTTCAGATCCCTAGCAAGTGTGTAAAGGTCAGCCATGACAGAGCATGATTGTTATCCCATTGGGGTCGGGTGATGGGGGTGTGGAGACAGGTAGACTCCTGGAGCTTCACAGACCACCAGCCTAGCAGAATCAGTGAGCCCTGCACTCAGTGCCCCTTGCCTTGCATATCTGCATATGTATGTACACCCACTCATATGCCCATGTACATATATTATATGCATGCATATACAAAATAGATAAAGAAATCAAATTATTTTCTCGTAACAAACTTTGTGTCTCCTGGCCCATGAAGCTACAGTAGAACTGATCTGAGTCTACTGTTGACTCACAGACACTCTAGTGACCACACAGAGAAAGATTTAGCTTTATAGCACAGATGCAAGTTTCAAATAAGCTGGCCAGGGAAAGGGTTTGCAAGGATGAGGAACATATCCGGTGTTTCTTCTCCATCTTGCTATATTATTCAAGCAAAATTTAAAACACTACTAATTTTTCAATATCAAATCCTGCTTCAGTTGCAGAAAAAATGTTCAATAATTAACCCTCTGTGGAGCCCTCAAGCAATAACTTGTAGGAGCTGTTATATCAGCGCCTAGCTCTCTCAGTTCTGGGGAAGATGACTGGGTGGCTAGTTCCCAGCTGTATGGGGTGTCACATACCCGGAGGGTTGTGTGCCTGTTTATGTATCATTCTTCAACACCCTTCCTTTCTTTGCCCCACTTCCCAGTTCCCAGTGACATCAGCTTCTACCACAATAACCATTTATATTCAACTCTTTGTCTCAAGGTTGTTTCTGAACAGCCCAAATTAAAGTAAAAGAGAAGTGAGGTAAGGGAGGATGTGTGAGGAATAAGAGTCAAGGTGAAGTCAGGATGGACCACTTTCAGAAGCAATGGCCATTGTCAGGTCCAGAGGGCTCGTCTGAATGTCACTCACCATCATTCATCAGCTGGCATTAGGAAGGTCTTTAGGGACATTTCAGGGTCTTGGAGTTTTTGTAATTTTAATTTTTATTAAAAATAGATTTTTTCATATTTGATCTCAGTTTCCCAATCCCCAGTTTCTCCCACGTTCTTCCCACCTCTCTACCCACAGACATTCATACCCTTTTTTTCTCTTTCTCATTAGAAAACAAACAAGCAAGCAAGAAAGCAAACAAACAAACCAAAGTTACACTGAAAAAACAAAAAACAAAAAGAGAGCTAAGGAAAAAAGCAGAAAAAACACATACAGACACAGAGACACACACATCTGCACGCACAGAATTTCCATGAAAATAATACATTGGAAACCAAAATATTTAAGTAAAAGACCTGTAAGGTAAATAAAGGTGGGGTTGGGCTTAGATTCTAATGGAAAGGATTATATATTGACACTTGCTCCATTAACACAAATTCTATGAAAATTTTATTTTGAGAAAATTTCAGTATGCCTAGATGTCCTAGATGTCTTCTGGGACAATCTTACAGGTAGAAAACTTTCTTGGCATGTACAAGGCTCTGGTTTGATCCCCAGCCCAATGATGTCTGAATGAATTGAAATAAACAAGCAAACAGCCAATAAGCTGTTCAGTTGTATTTGAGGCTGTTCAGATTCACAGCATCACAAGCCATTTGTTGTGGAACCTGGACAGCTAACATGAGACAGAGCCAGGGTGTGAATATCCTGAGTACACATACTCAATCATCAGATCATAGGACATCTCAGGAAGAGGACTGGCTAACATTGCTTCTGTCCCCCTGCCTGAAATGAAATTCCCTCTGTGGAGATCTCTCTTTAAGATAGGAACCCTAAGCTAGATCAATAAGCACTCAACTTCCCAAGGAAGTTTCATTTTTTTTTGTTTTTAATTACATCTCTTTTCTTGATCAACATATTGTATTGATAATGTAAAGTATGATGTGTGTGTGTGTGTGTGTGTGTGTATGTGTGTGTGTGTTTTACTGGGATGATTAACACATGGTTGGCAACTGCTCTAACACTAAGCTAAATCCAAAGCCTCAATATGGTATTTTGATTCATGTATGCACTGGGTAATCACATATACACATACACTTGGCATAACCATCATGCTACACTTTTGTTATTTTAATATTGTAATTACATCACAAATGATCTCTCCTATTTTGGCATATACAAGATATTGTTGTTCGTTCTGCTCTCCTGCCTATACCGTTTTTTCTAACTTCTCAAAGGAGTTTAGCATTTTCCTCCTCCATGAGTGTAGACAGAAAGTCACAGTAGTAACAGCAAAGTCTGGATATAGATCTTCAGTGGACATCTCAGATATTTCTCACTACTGGGAAGTGAGCTTTACACTGTCCCCTGTAATGCTGCTCCTTCCAAAATATGATGTAGGAGACATATGATAGACTTTCTGTCTAATACATGAATCAAAAGTCACAGGTAACTTTATTGCTGTTTCATGTGTATAAGAGTCTCCAGAAAAAAAAAAAACAACATATGAAATGTGGGCTCCCTGGTAGATTCTAGAGTATCTGATTTGTGAAACCTGGGCTGAGAATCTGCATTGCTAACAAGCTGAAGGTAGTTCTGATGCAGGTAGGAGAACACAGTGTATTCTCTGTTTCTAAAGGATCCCAGGACTCTCCGTGATTAAAGATCTGCTGTGAACCCTCTTCCTTGCACTCACCACATAGGAGTAACTCCCTTCCTGGTGTTCCTACATAGTTCAGGCCAAGGTAAGAGTTCCCTATACTGCAAAGTTTTGGGTACCCAAACAATTTTTGCTGGTTCCCTTATCACTGCAGAGCCCTACCAGATCCTCAAAAGCCAGGATGGAGCAGGGATAAAATGTCCAGTCTTTCTTTTCACCTCCCATTTCCTGTCCTGTCTTTCACTGTGTAAAGACTTGGAATCCACGTTAATTGGTATCATTATGGCGATGGCTAGATGCCCCAGCAGACTGGCACCCTGAATTTAGGATTGAACAGCTATTTCAAAACAATAAGATCCTTTTCAGGATAAAACCATCTCCTTAACTGTGTATATTTTTAATATGTTCAACCTAGTCCCATGGATGTGATGGCAATAGTGTTGAAGGTTACTACATTGGATCACCCCGAGAATTTACCTAGATCCTTCCTGAGATGGGTACAAAGAACTAGCAAACTGGATGTGTGGGCAGGAGGTTCAGTCTCGAACTATGAGTGTAAATGAATAAAAGCCAACAGGTCTGGTTTATGTAGGGCATAAACTCTCACTTTCACTTGGTTGCTTACCATCTAGTCTTTCAAATTAAGCCAGACTCACACTTTCTCTTACAGGCTTCCAACTTCACACTTCAGTGACAATGCATTAGAATAATTGCCAGATAATTACTATGGACTTTCAAGTAGGAGATTCAAAACCTCTCTTGTCAGGCAATTAGCTTGGCTGGGCACAGGACTTCTTTTTCTTCTCTGGTTGATGTTAGCTAGATTAGAATTCAGGAAGACTCCAGGGAAACCAGTTAGTTAGGGTATGGCTACTGCTCTTACTATGTCTTTGCAATCTGTTTGGCTAGTGTGACCTTAAGACGCAATCAAGGTTCGAGGAAAAAAAATGGTCCCAAACTTCTGTACTTAAACCCGCTTTGTTGTTAGAGAAGCACTCCAAGGTGTTCTCATGGTGATGAAGGATGGACTTGCTGTAGTTTGTAGATGCTGAAGACAGCATTAGGAGACCTGACTGCGAGGTGGAACAGTGACATTTAATCAGCCATTCAGTTACTTTCCCCAGTGCTTAGAGACAGCAAGAATTGGTGTTGAAAATTGGAACCCAGGAGACCATCTCAAGGTACACAGAGGTAGAGCACACAAGGATACAAGAGAAAGGAATGTCGAGGCTAGAAAGGCTATGAAGTTTACTGGAACAGAAAGGTTATGAAGCCTACTGGAAGAGAGTTGTATCTTTGAGTTTTTAAAGTTCCTGTTTATACTCCACAAAGTCAGAATAGAGAGAACTTGCTTCCTGATTACTGCTCTTCCTCATTGCAAGGAACTAAAAGAAAGCATCAAAGATACCACAGTCATGAAGCAGGATACCACAGTCACAAAGATAGAGGGAAAAGCCTGGGTCGTACTTCAGGTGTGTGATTCTAGGTGAGTAATTTAACATTACTAGGTTTTACTTTTTTTCCTTGTCTGTAAAAATGAGAGGAATAATATCATTTGCCTTATTTGGTGGGTTTGAAACTAGATAATGCATGTAAAAATTTTAGCATAATATCTAGAATGCTACAAGCATTCAAAACATGCTAGACAGCATTGTTGATGGGGAAGGTCATTATTATCTTCATCGATAGAGAAATGGAGCCCACAGCCTAGAAGGGACTTGGAGAAGTGCTCATATTTTCCCTTACACTCCCTTTCCTCACAAGGAAAGACTTCACAAGGAAGGCTTATCAGTCTCTGGATGTGTGGCTACTTCCAAAGAAGCAACCACACACGGATGGTTTGCCAAAGAGTTTGGTTTCCTTTTCCTCCTTTGTCTCATTAGAGTTGATGGCTATCCAAAGAAGTCCAGCCCAAGTTTCACATTCCAACAGACACATGATTGAGGGGTCTCCAGTGGTCAATGGAAATGGCCAACTCAATGGTAAAGTCAAACCCATCCTGGATCCAATGTTAATTGCCAGTGAGAAACAGATGGTGTCTAAGTCTAGATCCATCTGCTCCACATCTGTGGGATCTTTTCCCAGAGGAGAAGACAGGGCTGTGGCCAATTTCTACTTTGCTCCAAGAAAGATTGGACTATTGCATTGAAGAAACCATCTTCCTTGTTATGATAAGATTTTCTCTAATCTACATAACCACAAAACACTAGGTCAGATGTGTAAGCAAAGTCAGTGGGACACAAGTCGCCACCACAGCTCAAGACACTTGCAGTGAGGATGGAAAGAATGTGAGTATGCTAGTTTACTAGTTTGTAACATGTTCCTCACCCTATATCCCCTTATTGCATATAATTTTGATAATTAAGGAGCTTGGGTGGGGTAATTATTTTAATTTATTGTTGATACTAATGATGCTTTAAAAACATGAAATAAGAATCTCCCTTCTTTTAAACAGTCTACTAATTAATGGAAGAAGAATGGTTGGCATGATGACTGGAGGGAATATTGATCTTACTGGGTTCTGATCAACTGGGAACTTTGGTTCCACTGTATTATTTAATGTACACCAATGGTTCCTTTTCTGAACACCAACAGTTCCTTTTCTCAATTACATTTTCTCAGCAAGTTTGCACAGACAGGGACTGATGCCTTTGACTGTGACTCTTGAGTGACAATGGGTGACAGATGGGTGATAATCCAAGCCTTGAAAAGTTGTGTGCTGTGTGGAGTGGCTGTACTTCTTGGCCCGTTTCAGATAATGGATGGCTCCTCACCTCACATGTGGTTTTGTCTTTCTGCCTGAGACTTCTACTAGTACTTTAGAATGTCCCTCAGCTTATTCCAAGGGAAGCCTAAAAGTGCCCAGAACTTAGGGTCAGTTATCTGCAAAAGTGATGCAGGAGTCAGGGACTCAGTGGCCCAATCTTCCTTGTATTCTAAGGGTAAGGTCCAAGTTGTGTGCAGTATGCCCCACAGAGTCCTCAGTGGGCTTGAGTCCAGATGCCCACAGTGAGGAAGAGATTTAACTTCCATTTTTTGGGTCCTCCTTCCTTTATTTCTTTGCCTTCTTTCCATTACGCTTGCCGTTTTGATTTATGGAGATTAGTTCAAATAAGCAACTGTGGTGGTGTGCTGTAGCAGACATCAGGAAGCCAATCATCATATTTTTAAGAGTTTTGTTAGTTGGTATAGCATCGGTACCTTGAAACAAGCATGTGGTGTTTACACCCTGGGAATTTACAAACACTAATAACTAGGGCATTTACGAAAGAGTTAGGAGAGAGCTTGTATGCATGCATTCACTAGCACACTACTATCTTTATCTAAGTCCTTCTTCAGAGCTTTCAAATTAAAGAGTGTTGGGAGCAAGTGAAGTCATTTTGCAGGAGGGAATTAGAAGTTTCCAACGTTATTACAAACATTTCTTCATGGGTTAAAGATATTCTAAGTGCATCTAGTGGTAGAAGATTGTTGGTTCTTTGATTTAGAATTAAGTGAGCAGGGAGATAAATTAAAAAGAAGAGATAGAAGCTAGGAGTACTTGCTACTAGATTATCATTTTCAAAGGAAACATTTACCTTGAATTACACAAAGACTTATTAGATTATTAAACAGAGGAAAAAGAAAACACCAGAAAAGGAGAAAGAAACGATTGGTAAAACAAATTGCACCATGCAAACTGGAACAATAAAATAAAACGAAAATATTTACTTTTCAGAAGACCCTAAAAGAATGAAAGGGAAGGCCATAGAGAGGGAGAAAATATTCACAAAATGTATGTCTCATGATACTTATAGTCACTACCCAGGAAGACCAGTGATGAGTCCAAAGGAAACCAACACAGTGAAAAGTAAGCCAAACATTTCATCAGACACTCCCCGTTAGAAGACAAATAGATAAGCAAGAAGCTCACAAAGACACATTCAGCATCATCAGTTATCGGGGAAATGCAAACAAAACCCACACATAGCTACTGTTAGAGACTCAAATAACATCAGCAAGGCTAACAAGACTGGGGCAAGGCAGCACAAACAGGATTGTGAGCTGGAGGAGAGCTGGCTAATAGCAAAACAAACAAGGTCATCTAAACAAATAAACACATAACTAATCATAAAACCATGTCAAGTGTTTGTGAGAATTGGGGTCAGCTTGAATTCTTGTATGTCACTAATTTAAGTGTACAAATGTTCAGTCACTGTTTGGAAGAAGAGGTTTGGCAGCTTCTCATAAAATTCAGCATGCATATATATATCATCCTCAATATTTACACCAAAGACAGGAAAACATTTGTACATGAATGTTCACAGCAGGCTTTCATAATCTAGATGTCTTCCAATGAGTGCATGAACAGGCACACTTCAACACACATACATAAGTGAACCTGCTCAGCAATTAAAAGTTGTTCTTCTGCTACACAACACGTGCACACAACTAAATGGCTGGATCTCAGATGTAAGGAAATGTATCCAAATACCATATTCATGGTATGACAACACTGAAAATTTATAATGCCATGTAATATTCCTGAAGTGAAACTTAAGGGTTCTTTGGAAAGTCAGTTATGTTGGATGGTATTTTACTGGGGCAAACACGTGAAGGAGCATTTTGTTGAAGCAGACACAGGTGAAAGATGTTCTGCTAAAGCAAGCAGGTGAAAGGACACATGTTGAAGGATTCTTCACTAATGATACACATGTATTGGTCCACCTTACATTGAGTAGTTGAGCTCCATTTGTTGGGTCTCCATAGACAGAAATGCACCAACGAGCCTCTGGTGGTGTGCTGAGGCTTCTTGCTGCTTCCACAGACTCAGGTCAATTGGCAGAGTGATGACAACTGAGACAGACTCAAGTGCCGAGGCAGTATTCATGGAGGACATATGATGTTTGGAGGGAGTATAAATAGGACTCCACGGACAGTGATGGAGGATGAACTTGCTTGCTTTCACAGCTAAATGCTTCTTGGCCTCACATCTTCA
The DNA here is from genome assembly GCF_004785775.1 of Grammomys surdaster. Taxonomy (NCBI): domain Eukaryota; kingdom Metazoa; phylum Chordata; class Mammalia; order Rodentia; family Muridae; genus Grammomys; species Grammomys surdaster. The sequence continues at coordinate 3,524,261 of NW_021604587.1, forward strand.
TCGATCTTTACTTCGCTGAGAGGTACAAGCGAGAACTTTTCTTAGAGTTCCTGTTGGCCTTCGTCCCTCTTGCTGACTTGTGCCGAGGCTGAGGTCTGGCTGTCTCTGCTAGGTAGTGCCACAACTGCTGATTCCTGTTTGCTCTCCTAACACTACCAAACTGGACTGCTGGTATATCCATGAAGTGTTTGTGAGTGGATCAAGCTGCTACTGCTGACCTGTGAATTGAACTGCTAATTTCCTGACAATGCAGATGAAACCACTTCTAAAGAGGTCTACTTCCCCTGTATCCTTTCTTTTCCACTACCTCTGATGGGGGGTGGGCTAGAAATGAGGCTAAAGTATTTAAGAATGATCATTAAAAATAAATGTTGAAAAAAATTAAAGTTACACATTTCACTAAAAAACAACATCAGTCAAACTACAAGAAACCAGAGGACAAACACCAAATGGGTCTTCAAAACTGCTAATGTCACAAAAACATAGACCTAAGATCTGTCATGGATTAAAGGAAATGGGTCACACTGACATAAGTGCAGTATGGAATCTTGGGTTGGAATAGAAAGGAAGATCAATGGGGAAACTGATGAGAGTGGAACATGGTTGTAGATCATTCCAGAGTATTATAGCAAAGTCAGTTCACAATTTTGATTATAATACAATGCTTAAGATGTTAACATTTGGAGAGTGTAAGTCAAGGGTATATAGGAATTTTCTAAGTTATTTTCAATATATCTAAATTGTTTAAAATAATTTCTTTTTTTTCTTTTTTTTTATTTCTTTTTAATTTTTACATTTCCTATGTTGTCCCCTTACCCCATCCCCCACCCACCCCGGAACCCCCAATCCCCTCACCCCTCCTCCTTCTTCTCTGTGGATGTAACCACTATCTAAGTCCATAAAGAAGGAAGACCAAGTGGGGGTGATTCGGTCCTTCTTAGAAGGAGCTACAAAAAACTCAAGGGAGCAAATATGGAGACAAAGCGAGGGACAAAAACTGAAGGAGGGGCCGTCTGAAGACCTTTCCACCTGAGTATCCATCCCATGTGCAGTCACCAAAGGTAGATGCTGATGTGGAAGTCAGGAAGTGCATGCTGATAAGAGCCTGATATGGATGTCTCCTCAGAGGTCTTCAAGAGTCTGACATATTCAGAGGCAGATGCTCACAACTAGCCATTGAACTGATCACGGGTTTCTCAATAGAGGAGTTAGAGTGAAGACTGAAGGAGCTGAAAGGATTTGTGGCACCATGAGGAGAACAATAATACCAACCAACCATAGCTCCCAGGGTCTAAACCACCAGCCTGGGAGCACTTAGGGGGGGGATCCAGGGCTTCAACTGAATATGTAAGAGTGGAGGGCCCTGCTGGGCATAGGTGGAAGAAGAGAATCTTGACCTCATGAAGGCTGGATGCCCCAGGGGGTGGGAATTTTGAGGGTGGGGAGGTGGGAGTGGGGGGGAATAGATAGAGGTTACATCCACAGAAAATAATTTCTAAAAACTATTTTTTTTGTAGAAAATTATAACTCAAGCTGATTGGAAATCAGTATGTTAGTATTTCTCAAACTGACCCAGAGAACCTGATGGTTCTCCAAAACACCTGGGGTAAGGAAATTATAAATCCTTCATTCTCCATACTCATTCACCTTCTGTCCTTTACCCATGATACTTTGCTCATGATCCATCCTAACACGTTAGCTATACATGCATTTATGTATTGTATCTCAATGGCTTTGTAACAAAGGGCGAATACTAGCTATAATATCTCTTAAATTTTACAAGGTATTATAATAAAAAACATTCCAGTTTAGTCTATCTTTTTGAGAACTTTGATTTTTGAGGCCAGAAAATACACAGCACATACTGTCTGTGCAGTAAGAGGGAACTACTACTACTTGGAAGTTAGATTATACTAGTCACTAGAAATGCTGAAAAGTAGTCCAAACCAGGTATCATCATATCAGAAACTTGGCAGAGACTTGCTTGTTGAAGTGAGTTACTGAGCTGTTAAGTGGTGAAATTGCCTTAAAAAAGCCAAACTGGCCACCACAGAAGCATTTTTACACTCTAGCTAATAATAATGCTTCCTTCTCAATTTGACATCATTATTTGGGATTTGCCAGAAGAAAACCCACACTTATTAAATTACTTAACTCAATGGTGAAATTATTCAGCTGACTCTGAATAACTCTGAATTCTCTACTAGTTTGGATGATAGGGTAAGGAAGAAGACAATTTAATAAGACAAACTGATTATTAACACTGTGAACAATTTCCCAGTAGACTACTTTGTTAGCAAGCAAAGAATTTTATTTTGGATTTTCTTTATGCCTAAAACACACTTGGAAATATACAAGTGTGATGGTCAGCTATTTTTTTGTGAACTTGACCCAAGTTAGAGTGAACTGGGAAGGAACATTAGGGAAAGTGAATTGAGAAATTGCCTCCCAGACTGGCCTGTAGGCAAGTGTGTAGGCATTTCCTTGATTAATGATTGATGTGGGAAAGGCCAGCCCACTGTGGGTGGTTCCAAATCCTAGGAAAGTGCTCTTGGGTTGTATGAGAATTTTATAAGGTTATATACTAAATCCACGAGGAACAAGTCAGTAAACAGTGGTCTTCCATGGTTTTTCTTTGGTTCCCGTTTTGAGTTCCTGCTCTTATTTCCTTCAGTGATAGACTGTGCCCTGTGATGTGAAAGGTAAATAAACTCTTTCTCCTCCCCAAGTTGCTTCTGGTCATGATATTTGTTGCAGTTATATAAAGCTGGATCAAAGCTGGGCCTGCGTGCTAGGCAGACACTCTCCACTTGAGAGGGGTATTTCTTGTCCTAACAGGAAAATTTTGGTGTCCCTAACCACTAAATATGACAATATTTGATGATGGGCTCTTTAGGAAGTGATTAGGTCATAAGAGAGAATCCCTCAAGAATGGGACTAGTGTTCCTTTAAAATGAAAAAATGGACATGCTCTAATTATGGAGGGAGAAGGAATAAATACAGAGAGAGAGAGAGAGAGAGAGAGAGAGAGAGAGAGAGAGAGAGAGAGAGA
>NW_021604587.1:3527322-3553640 GCF_004785775.1 Grammomys surdaster
AGAGAGAGAGAGAGAGAGAGAGAGAGAGAGAGAGAGAGAGAGAGAGAAAGAGGGAGAGAGGGAGAGAGGGAGAGAGGGAGAGAGAGAGAGAAGTAAAAATGACTGTAAGAATGTCTGAAAAAGTCATAAGGAATCACACTGTTAACTATATATTTAAAAATACCTATAATACATATAAGTTGGGTATAAATATACATATATAGTTTAAATGAAATGTTCCTATCTTGGCCAACAATGCTCCCTCTAAGAACCAAAAACTACCTAACAAAAACTGAACATTAGGCATGAGAAGCATTCTTTTGAGTTCAGGGTTGTTTAAGAGACTTCCAAAACATTACAAACTATTGCTATTGCTCTTGGTTGCCCTCTCCAACTAGAGATGGAAGGTAATTCCCTATTGCTGAAGATACCACATGCTTCAGAAACAGGGTCCAAAGGTCCTGAGCTAGAACTGACTTCAATACTTCCTCCCTGAGGACTAGCTTTTATGATGCCAGAAAGTACCATGCAAGCTTCCAAAAGAGGGAAGCAACAAACAGTCATATGATGCTTATGAACTACACCAATAACCAGCATAGTGCAATGACCCTAAGGGTGAATTAGTGGTATGTATATCTTGGCAATAACTAACAACTCTTTAATTGGACGTAAGACCTGCACACCAAGAGGTGCTGGAAACCTTGACTATCCAGGGCTAGTGAAGTCATGGATCTTGGAGAAGAACATAAAACTGTAATTTTATTAGACAAGCATTATCTCTAACTATATTCCAACTATTTACCTTTTAGGCCACAGACAAATGTAGTCTTCACCTCTCATCAAGAAAATGTCTCATTGCAACCAATGGGGACCATCACATAAAAAAAACTCATGAAAAAAAAACCCAATCAAAATGCTTAGTTGTGGAGCCTAATCCCAATGAATACATCTACAGTACCTCTGCATCTATGGCTCAGGGATCATTCTTGGAGAGGAGGTAGAAAGATTATAAAAGACAGAGTATCACAAAGTTTGCTGTAAGACTATACTTTCTAGTAATGTCAGAGAAGCTATACAAATAAAGTTTCACCAACATGACTGCCTGAACATGAGGTGGACAAGGACAGCAACAGTCATGCCAAAATGGACTAGGCAAGCTCAGGAGGCCTCCACCCTATACAAGAAACTACAGTCAACTAAGAAATGTTGAGTGTTGGAGAAATAGTCTTGTCTAGGGAAGAGCACAGTACTTGGTTATCAATACCAAATGCTCAGCCTTGAAAACAGACATACAAGTAACATTATTTGGAGTTAGCAGGTCGTATTTTTGCATTTAGGAATATATATATATACATATGATATGTGAATCAACAATTAATGGAGAAGAGAGACCATGTATTTGAATGGGAGCAAGAACAGCTATATGGGAGGGTTATGAGGGAGGAAAGAAAAAGACAATGTTATTGCATTATAATATTTAAAAAATCATTAAAAAGGAGTTTCAATGCTAAAACAGCTGCCTTGCTTTCCCTACCAAATGAGAACACATCTATATGCTCTTTCTGTTCTAGAAAGCCCTCAGAAGACAGAGAATTCGATGCTACCTTAATCTTGAACTTCCCAGCTTTCACACTGTGAGGACTGAATTTCTGTTATTTATAAGATACCAATCTAAGCTATTTTGTTACTGGGACATGGCAAGCCCTTTTGCACATCTCTGTGATGACTAGCATTTTCTTGATCAAGGCTGTTAAGACTTTTGTGATGGTATTTGTCACAGGGAAGTCCTTTAACACTGAGAGCCATTCATTATCTCTCTCCAATTCTTTACCAGATAAAATTTGAAGATTATTTCCCCAATCATAAAGTAAAGAAACAGGTTTTTAAAATGATATTCTGCCCCACACTGTCCTCTTTATTTTATAAATGAGAAGCTGAGGCCCACTGACAAGGGCTTGGTACTCCCAAGGGGAGGAAACCTGTTACTGAAGCTATTGCAGGTTTCCTTATAGCTCTAGACAAGTTGGTTTTACAGTTCTGTGTAATTTGTCAATGATCTGCTGCCACTCTCAGTTAGCCCTCCAACTGTTTCCTTCCTGTTGTTGAGACTAACCAATAGAGGAAGAAATATGGCTATTCTTCATGTAGAATTCAATGGATTGGAAATGGATAATGCAATTTATCATCCATCAATCCTCTCTGTTTCTATTTTTCCTTTTAGAAATGTCAAGTCACCCCCAGAGTCTCTGAAATAATCTGTTCTTTCTCCCAGCACAGAGCCTCTCTGGGATCCTGGGACATTCATTGTTATTTGATGTCTCTTTGGCAGGTGACTTATTTATGACTAGCAAATAACAGGTTCTCATGAGTTACTGAGCTGAAGAATAAGAAAATTCTATTGTTTTCCTCAGGAATGCTCTGTTCATTTTTTTTTTGTGGGGAGGGGCGGTAGAATACACTAATGCTGCTCATCAGTGAGTGATTGCTAACTCAAAATCAATTTTATGAGCCGTTAAGAATTAAAAACCAATAACCATTCCTTTATCAACAGGAACAAGGGCAACCAAGAGCAATCAATGTCTTAGCAGAGCTGGGAAGGCATCTCCAAGTCCTACCTACTGTGAGTAGGATTCTTCTGTCCTGCTCTTCCATCCTTCCTATCGACTGGGTGGATGGCTTTGCCAGTATTGGGTGGTTGCAGTTCTTGCTTAGCTGTTCTGTTTCTCTGCTGGGCTCTCTACTCCTTTTCTCCAGTTGCCCAATAAGCTGATGTGCAGAACACCCAGCAAGGGGAAGCACAATTTTGAGCATACTAAACTTACTTTATTTTTCTCCTTTGTTGCCCTTAGGGCCTTGGAGATGTTATCCTGGGTAAGGAAAAGGAAGAGAAGAAATATCTACTCTTTGAGAATTTCTTGTACAGTATAATGCACATCATTGTAGGCTAAGGCAAGCATGGATTCATACTTAGGCTTAACAACTGTCCTTTTAAATAGATGTCATCATGTAGCACTGTCATAGAAATGGAGAAACTGAAACTTTCTGAGATGATGTCACTTGTGCAGATGATGTCATTTGTCACCAGAAAGTGAACTCAAAGCCTCATGTGACTTGTAGCACACCACAGCATTCTTCCTCCTCTACTTCTTCTCCTCCCCCAAACTCTGCTGGAAACACATCTAGAGCAAGGCCACCAAAGGGAAATAAGACAAGTTCTCTCTAGCATTCCTTTACTTTGGATTTGCTGCTTGCATGGGCGCCTGGGCTACCATCGTGGATGGTGGAAATGGGCTAGCCGACATTCCATCTCTGGGTTGTCTCATTCAGATCATATTTTTGTCCCTCAAACCATTACTCTTTGCATTCAGTGCCTTAGAGTTGTTTTCTACTCTTTTTTTTTTTTTTAAAAAAAACAGTTTCCTTTTTTTAAAAAGCCCTACTGCTCTGTACTGAGAACTTTCTGCTACTCTTAGACCATCTAGGCCTGCTACTCAAGCCACATTCTCTGAAGCTCCACCCAAAGACATGCAAACTGCTTCCTTTTTTTTTTGTATTCATTTAAAAATATTTCCCCTGTGTACATTTGCGTAAACAGCTGCAGACCAACATTTATGCTTCAAGCATCCACTCACTCTCAGTCTCAGATGTTACCTTTGACTTCACAATGCAGCTTGGAAGGACTGGAGTCTCTGGTTCAAGGGATAGCAGAGTCAATGAAATGCTTATATCAGCATTAGTTTTACATATCCTTCCTATAATCCTGTTATTAGTAATTGAGTATCAGGAGGCCAAAGACATTCTGAGGAGGACTGAAGTCTAAAACCCTGGATAATTATTTGGTAGTCAAATGGCATCGCAGCAGCAGAATGGGTTGATGGTTCACCCAGGTGGATCAGTAAACAGCAATAGAACAGGATCTATTTTTTTTGTAGGCCTTTGTAGGTTTGACCTGCAAAGACAACAAGAGAAGCAAGGTTGGATGAAGGTGGAGATCTGGGCATGCTGGAGGAGAGATGCTCACCTTGGTCCTTCCTTCTACCGGACACTGACTTAGAGCTGACTACCTTGGCTGAAGCTGGAGAATGGGTTGGTCTTAACTGGTTTTCTAGGGAGAGGGACATTCCTAGAAACAGACTAGTGGTAAGATTCAGAAAGGGACAAAAAATAATAGTTACTCTAGTGTCAGATTTGGAAGGAAATCTTAGGCAAGAGGTAACTAAGTTGAAAATAGTTTGCAGGCAAATATAAATACAAGCAGCACATGAAGAGCATTGTGCAGAGTCAGCAAAAGGCAACTTCCATGGTTTTGTTTTTTATTTTTAAGAAATATTTTGGCTCTGAGGAGATTTTGATATATTTTGAGCCCCAGGAACAGATCTGGCAGCTGAGATCAGCTTTTTTTGGTCCTCTGGGGGCATGAAGAGAAGGAGGATGAAGGTAATGAGGGGCCCCTGAAATCGATTTTAGGGCTTAGGAAGGATAAAGGTCTACAGTGTGTTCCATAGGGGGTGAGGAGCAGAAGAGCCTTCTGTGGCTGTGCATCCTCCCCAGTAGCCAAAGGAACACCTTCCCTCAGGTGCCTCCCGCAGAGGGGGGTGTGTGTTCTCTGGGAGAAGCTGGGCATGTTATAGCAATTCCACCAAGGAATTTTTCTGTGGCCAACAGAAACACAACAGAAGGCCTCAAGAGTATAGACGGGTTGCAGGGCTGAGTATGAGGATAATTTTAAAACAATGTCACTTTTGCTTTGATTTCTCAGGATGTCATTCTATTTGGTATTGATCTTTTCAGTTTCATGAGTTCTTCCTCCATAGGCATCTTGTCTTTCATCATACATACCTAGGACAGTCACCTTCACAGGCATATCTCAGTAGACCTTGTTATTAATATTTGCTGGGTCCTCATGTTAGTTACTGCTCTCTTTGCTGTGACAAGATTCCCGACAGACGTGGAAAGAGGAGAAATGTGGAACCTGAGAGCCAGCTGGTGGTACTGTTGAGGAGGTTCTACAGTCTTTGAGACAATGGACTTGACTGTCAGTGATGGACCACTCACTGGGGGAGGGCCTTGAAGGTTTGCTTCCCAAAGCTCTGCATCCTCATCTGGCCACCGTATGGGGAGCTCTCCCAAGCTTCTGTCACCACAGAGCCATTCTATCACATAAACTGAAAGTGTCACCCCAACAATGAACTGAAATAAGTCTTTCCATAGTTGTTCTGTAGGGCCTTTTGTCACAGCAGCATCTGCTGGCCATGAGGTTAAAGTCTGAGGTAGGATGAGCAAGATCCTTGATTCCTACACCCTGCCTTCCCAGGTTGTTAGGTCTGATGTTTTGACTTCAATTATTTTTTTATTCTCCATTTGGAAACCGTGAGAGCAAAGGGGAACTTTGCTAAATGGATACATGGAAGGACTGGGCAGTTAAGAAGCCACAGAAGCCATGTCCTGACCCTTTAACTGACTCCACTGGACTCCTTTGCTATGGCCCTGTGAGACGAAGCCACTGTTAGTTGAGGTTCCAGTTGCATACAGCCTGAGAGACTCTCAAGACAGTCTGCTTGCCACTGTGTGTCCTCCTTCCTCTCTACTTGCTCTCAGACCTCACAGCCCACGTGGGGCCACTTTACTTTCTGCCCTCCCCTTCAGCCTCATTTTCTCTTAATTACTGTCTTGCTTTAATTTTTTCAATATTGCTCCTTAATTGGTCACAGCTATGAAGGCATTTCCTGTCTCAAATAGACTAAGGGGCACTTTTCCTACCCAGGTGTAACCGAATAGCCCGGCAGGACACAAACTGAAGGGCAGTAGCTGTATCTTATGTAAAGGCAGAAGACATTGTATGGGGCCTAAACCTGTGACATCATTCTGCTAGGGTTTAAATGGAAGTAAAAACAAAAAGCATCTTTCCTTGTGTACATGCACGCGCATGCACATGCACACGCACGCACACATGCACACACACACACACTCAGTCCTTCTCCAGTTGTGATTTTGTTGTTGTGAGATGTACACCAAGGAGGTGAACTATAACATTCCTTTGAAACTACTGCTTTGCAGCCTTTCAGGGAGCCTCAGTTTTCTCCCTTTTGAGATCTGTCAAATTCTAGAGCACTCACCAGGTTTCAGCTCCAGGACACTATGTGTGCTGCTTGGTGTTCTGAAATGACTGTAAGTAAAACAAATGGTTTTCTTCTAACATGTTCCACCTGTTGCCTATTTGCTTTTTTAGGGTCTTACTCTGTAGTTTTGGCTGTCCCAGCACTTGTAGTGTAGCCCAGGATAGCTCAAACATATGCCAATCCTCATGGTTTAGCCCCCTGAGTCCAGGGAATCACAGGCATGCACCATAACACACAGTTTATCTGTTCCTTTTAAAGAACCAACAAAAGATACGTGAGGGAGAAAAAAATGACTGAGGAGGAAAAGATATTGTTATAATTCATGGGCTCCATCTAGAAAAGTATTGGGGAACTAACTTTCAGAAAAATTGCAAGATCAAATTCAATTGTTGTCTCAGTGATTCAAAGTTTTGTTTGTATTCCTCTCAGACACAATTTTCCTTGATAAGTGGGGCAAACAATAATTGTAACCAACAACAAGGTAAGATGTTTGAAAGAAGATATAAGGTAAATGCCATGGATGTAAGGGTGATCTGGCTGTGACATTCACTACACTGATTGCTGGACTTGATTCTGCTGACTTGGCTAGCTAGGCAGGTGTCCTGGTCACTCCTCATTCATCGCTTTTGAAGATGTGAATTCAGTGGAAGAGGAGGACCAACCTCCATGGAAGAGGACCAGTCTTGGGCCAATAGCATATGATTAGCTCGGCTCTCCTGATAGAACTTTCAAATAAGCTCTCAAAAGACTGTCATGTCAAACTAGTTATTCTAGAAGGTTGTTTGATTTTCTCACATTTCCTATTTTTCTCTTTCTTTGTATGTTATATGCATGGTGTATGTATATGCATTTATGTGCATACAAATGTATGTGCATATGTGGGCAGAAGGGTGGTCTGTGGAAGCCAGAGATCCATACTTTATATCTTCCTCTATTGTTCTTCGACTTCCTTTTTTTTTCTTTTTGAGATAGTCTTTTAACTGAAATTGGAGCTCATCAATTCTCACCAATTTAGCTAAAACTGGCTAACCAGTGAGCTCTGGGAATTTGCCTTTGTGCTCTGGGTGACAGACATGTTCACCTCTGTCTATAATTTTATGTTAGTGCTGGGGAATCCAAACCCAGGTCTTCCTGCATCTGAAGTAAGCATTTTTACCACCCAAGCCATCTCTCCAAGTTCATGTTTTATTTTTCAAAATGTGTTTTGAAGTCATATTTTGATGGCCTGTCTCATGCCATCTGAAACAACCTCAATCACCTGACTCCTCAAGGGAAAAGAATCTTTAGGAGTCAGTGGTTTTGAGGTTGGGCTAGGCAGATGGCACACTGGGTAAAATGCTTGCCTTGCAAGCATGAGGATCTGAGTTCTAGCTCCCAGAACCTACATAAAGCTGGACATTGTCATGCTGTTGTGCCATCCCAGCACACTTACAACAAGAGAAGCTGAAGATAGGAGATGTCCGAGAAGCTGGCAGGCCAGTTAGCCTTGTGTATGCAGCGTCTAATGAGAGAAAGACCCTGCCTTAAACAAGGGGTTAAGCAAGGAGTGATACTTGTAGTTGTACTCTGACTGCCCAGCATGGCACAACATGTATCTCTGTTTCCGTCCATATTATATATAGATACATATTATAACACACACACATGCACATGCACACACATATGCACATGTACACACACACACACACACACACACACACACACTTCTGGTCATGACGGACTCTTAGTTCTGCTGTGTCAACTTTTGTCATAGGAGAACAGTACACTTCATTCAGATGGATTCACTTCTGATTGTTAACTTGAACTCCAGTTGAGGTAGAGACCCATTTAGCTATTTATCACGCTCTTGTGCTCCCTTAAATATGGAATAAAGATCTCAGTGATAAATAGTTATCCAGACACACAAAAGAAGGTCCAGCATCCTTTGCAATTAGGAGCTGTCATGTGACTGAGTTACAATCAGACAATCAGTCAAAAATGAGCTAGCAGAAGTGATGGGTGACTCCAGGCTTGGTCCATAGAGTGATTTTTCATATATATACTTTCATGCTTTACTCCTAATAGCTGTCTAAAAGGACTCAGAAGATGCCTAAAAGTATCACAGTAGTGAACTAATCCTATTGTCTTGACCTGAAACCACCTTCAGAGAATATAAGAATGAAAGAAGAATAATTCTAAAGAACCAAACATAGCTGGGAATTCCTTTTTTATGGTGTTGGGAGGGTTGGGGATGAACTATGCCATAATTCCAATATTGGTTATTTTGCTAAAGTCTGCAGTGATAGCTACAAAGATGCCCTGATTCTAGGCCGAGCCCAAAGGAGACCTCTCTAATTAGAGACAGTTGAGAGCTATAACCAGGGCTGACGGTTATTAGAAATTATGAATCTTTCTCTTCCCTGAGCTCTGGGACATCATCAAAGGAACCGCACTTTCAGCATCTGCATCTGCTACAGGCTCAGGGTAGAGAAGGGTTGGGAGGTCATTGTTTTTGGCTTGGTCATTCACTCAGCTGCTGCTGAGTACAGGCAATTCTTCACTGGAGAGAAAAGTGTCGAGTATGACAGGGGCCATGTGGCTGCAGTGACCTGGGAGACCCTGGTTCCTTGTATTGCATTACATTCATTTTCTCACAGCTTTACTGAGTTATAGTTGACATGCTTTAACTGTAACTATATAGTTTTGATTTTTAATAAACATACAATAATGAAACTATGACCACAGTCGTAGAATATTTCTACCAGTTCCCCAATTTCCCCACATCTATTTGGAATAATTATTATTTCTAGCTCCAGCTTCAGGTAACCACTGACATGCTTTCTCTCATTTCTTTTCTAGAAAAAAATTCAATCGCTAGAACCATGTGTATTGTAACTTGGCTTCTTTAACTTAGTTCAAAGCTTATGGGACATTCATGCATGATGCTTCAGGCTTCTAGTCGGGCCCTTGGGCATAGAATGTTGAATGAAACTGATACAGTCCATATTATAAAGGAAATTATGACTAATGGGGAGGGAGACATCAATTTAAAAATTCTACAAAACATGTATAATTTCACATAGTAATCATAGTCACCACAAGAAAGGCATAAGAATTCTACCAGCTTATAATAAAGGTAGGGGAGGGGTATGGATGGACTTGGATAGTCAGAGGTGGCTTCAGGGAGGGCATAAACTCTCAGGAAAGATCTTAGAAATGAGAAGTAGATAGCATTCCAGAAAAAAAAATAATATCAGAAGAAATAGAAGGACAGGGGTGTCCATACTCAGTTTCAGGCATAGCAGGTAGGTGGAGAGAGAAGGAATGGGAGATGCTGTTTTAAAATGATACCCTGATAGACTCTGGAGTATGACTTGAACCAGAGCTACCCCACCTGCAGGTGACGTGAGTATAGTAGACCCAGAAAGAGCCTTAGCACTCAGACAGAAGGAGAAGCAAGAAGTAGTGTTAAGAGACACTTGTCTCTCACAGTGTCATGCATGCATGTCTCCTTGAGATCTTGCTGAGGATCAGGGGTAAAGCCTGAAATTTTGTATTCTATTTAGCACTCAGGTAACAGTGTTCCAGGGAATCACTGAGAAAATCCACTGGTAGACTAAGAAAGATAGATGTTGATATTATAAATGGTAACCAGGTTTTGAGGTTCTGTGGCTGCAGGATGGGAAGTTTCAATTTCAGAGCAGAAAGAAGCTGTAAAGGGACCAGGCGAGAAGGCAGATGGATGGAGTGGTGTACAGTTATGACATAGAGTATCAGAAAACTGCCAAGTTGAAAAGTACCTTAAAAATCATTAGTATGGCTGGGTGAAGCAGTACATGCTTACAAGTTAAGATAGTGAGAATCCACTGAAACTTTAAAATGAATGAATGAATGAATGAATGAATGAATGAATGAAATAACTAGTCTGACATTTCAGAAAATCAAGGTAGGCTTTTCCAACAACTATGATAATCCATTCTTAACATTCCATGAAGCTAATTTGATGGGTGGGCAGGTCAGGTGGAAGAGAGAAAGGAGGAGGTGTGGCCAGTATGTCTTTTGTCCTTCTGGCTGAGAGTTTTGTTTGATCCATTGATGAGATTTGTCTTTATAATCTGTGACTTTAAAACACCAATAGCAAAACCCAGATGATGGCAGGAAGCACTGAAGGGTGGGTTGTATTGGTGACAGTAAAAATGGAACTTGCCTAGTTCAAGTCTCTTCCATGACCCTGAAAAGAAACATGTCCCCAGACCTGTCTTTGCTCTTGGCCCAGAGAGGAAGAAATACTGCATGATACAACTCAGCAGGGGCTAAGGGACTCATAAATATACCAGGGCGATGGGGAGGTTGACATAGCATTGTGACCCAGACTCTTACCCATCCCCCTGTCTCAAGGAGACCTCCCAACATCACTTTCCTTTCAGGCTGACCTAGTTGTTTGATTCCTTTCAACTTCACATGTGAACAAGGGGGGGAAAGCAGCCATTTTATCTGATCTTAATTAAACAAGACCTGCACAGGGGATAGCAGCTCTGTGCAAATCAGGAAGCCAGGCCAGCTGGCTCCAGGGGGAGCACCTCTGAAGAGTGAAGAGGAGCCTTGCAGAAGCCAGGAGCTGAGCACTCACTTATCCACATGGGCTCTGGGAATTCCTTTCTTCCTATTTGCGTGTGTTCACACAAGCTCTCTTCGCTGCTTGCTAATTCAGGATCTGCTCCTACAGATTTCCCTCTCATTACAGAGCCTCTCCCTATCTACACAGTAAGCTTCTTGAGTTAAAAGCTTCTGCTTGCATTTCCCATAAGGATTTCCCACTCCTCACCCCTCAGAACCTAGTAAGCAGTAAAAGCCAGACAATAGGGCTGCATTGTTCTTAAACCCCACATGATCTTCCTTTTATCAGATCTTTGAAAAAAAAAGAAATTCGGAAGCACTCATCCATTATTTTTTATTAATTTTTGGATCTGGTTCTAAGAACAGCAGCCACATCTCTTCCCCATGCCTCTAATTTCCTGTTAAGTCTCCCTGTTAGTGCCCACAAGGAAGTGACTCTGAGGTCAGAGTCGAAGTGCATAGTGTGCCTTGAAATGACCCTCATTTGTAATGTTCTACTCAAGGTTCATTTTGCTAACTGTTTGGATACGGTGGAGAGAGGGAAGGAAGCCAAGTCTGAGCCTTGGTTTGGTCACATCAATCTATTTTTTGTTAACTTTTTGCACTGATATACATCAGAAGCTCACCTAATTTCAAAGTGTGCTATTATGCTTTGTTAAGAAATATCCTACATCTGGAGGATCAGAATTGACAATGTCTTTAGCACTATGAATTTTAGCCTAGTGTGAGAGGGATGCCATTCAGAGATTGTCCTTCCCACTTCCATGCAGAAGTGTCGGAAGGATCCAGCAGGCCCTTTTGTGTTTCCTCTGTGTTTCCCTTCAACTTAGTCATTGATTCTACTGCAGTGACATAGGAGACATCGGACTTTCAAAATCAAGCCAGGATAAAAAATACCTTCCCCTGGATGGTCCATGTCTTATCTCCCCTGGGTCTCTTAGAGGGCCAAATGCAAACTGAGGTATTTCAGAGCTCTTTGTCAATATTCCTACTTTACTGCTTATGCAGTCTAACAACTTCAGACATGGAAAACTAGATGTTTAAAGGGTGCTTCTGATTTTGGGAAGGAGCCCCAAACTCTTTGGAGGTAAAGGTGTCATTGGTGGTTAACTTGAGGAATGAGATTTTCCTTGGTTGAAAATAAAGCATGACTGTCATAACCACGTGCTTGACTTTCTGATGAGTCTCAGAGATGGCAGAATGCTTTACTTGATAAAAAGAGCTGAAGAGGTGTTCTGGATGATGGCAACACAGGAATAAACCTGTGACCTCTTGGAACAGTGCACAAAGGCTGCCCAATTCATTGGCTGTACCAGACAGGAACTGATTGTGCTGTTCAGAGTTTTGCTAAGCTCTTTGCAAAGAGCTCATGTACAACCTTTAGGGAATCAGAGTTGCAGGCATGTCAAGCATCATCTAGCATGTAACAGGTTAGGATCATCTCACCACCTTGGTGAAAAGTTCCTATTCACCCAGCCAGGTTAGATCATTCCCTCTCTTTAACTCTGGAAAAGAGACCTGCCATATAGCCTCCTTTGTCAACAGCATTCTGAGTCAGTCTGTAGTTTTCTTAGCCTTTGTATCCCTAACTCTGTTATAGTGTGGCTCATCATAGGACTCCAATACATGTACATAGAATGAAGGACAAATGGTCTGGGTCCTGCTAGAAGTTCAATGTCATAGCCTAGCATCCTTGACTATTTCAATGTTGTTCATGATACTGAATTTCAAACTAGAACTTCTAGTCCCTAAGAAAGTCACCAGTATGTACTTTTCTCCTCTTTGTGCTATACCACCTCTCAGAGGGTAACATCCACGAGGCTGAGCTACCTATTCACAAAATCTTGTCACTGTCATGTACTTTATATATGAATCTAGACTATAGTTCATCTAATAGAACTTTTGCTTTTTAACCCATGTAATGGTGAAAGTGACAAAAAATTGCTGGCTCATTTGAAGACCAAGATCAACATAATTATAACAAAAACACCATGTATCTAACACTTATTTTGTCTCAGGTATGGGTAAGTGCCTTACTTACACACTTTCCTCAATCCCTTAAAGCTCACAGTAAGTTACATTACCTTTTTTCTATGGATGAGGAAAACTGAACTGGTGGGACATTAATAATTCTCAAGGTTTATCCTGCTGTGGATGATAGTCACACTGAACCTGTTTGACCTAACATAGTACCCAACTCCTGTCATACACTGGTATTCCAAGGATAATCTGTTCTCTCCCCTAGGCTAATTATAAAGGACTCTTGCAATCCATCCCCTTTATGCTATAGTTTGAATATAGATAGTATTCATTAGCAGTCTATATGTAAAGGCCTAGTCCACAGGAGAATGGTAGTGAGGTATGCCATGAATTTTAAGAAGAGAGCCTCTGTAGAAGCTTCTTAGGTCATTGGAGGCTGTGCTCATAGGACCTCTGTCTTATTCTACTTCTTGGCTCATGATGTGAATACCTCTCCCCAACATGTGCTCTTGCCATGGTGAGCCATTCTCTCCAATCCCCAACATTATAAGGCCAGCTAGTCATGGACTGGAATCCAAGAATCTCTTCACCTAAGAGCCTCTTCATGTCCTAAGTAGTCTGCCAGGTATTTCGTTATAGTGATTGATTGATTGATCCAGTTCAGTCAATAGCTATCTCTTGGGTACATTTCATTTAATCATCTTCAGATATAGCAAAGTCTGGGCTGACCTCTCACACAATTATAGCAATGAAGGCATGACCGACATCTATTTACTCAAATATTTCACTCACTCTCATTTTGAGAGGCAGCCCTCCTCCTGGGGTGACTGTAAGGTCCTGAAGCCAGATCTTACCTAAATTTTCAGGCTCATTTGGTAGTCATAAGGAACAGCAGAAAAAAAAGAAAAAGAAGCAATTTTTGGAAATCTCAAAAAAAATCAGCTGAATTCATTGTTTTTAATAGCTGAGTAATACTCCATTGTGTGAATGCCAAACACCATTGGATTCATGTTAGTTCTAAAATTTACAGTGGTAGTCACTATAATTAGGAAAAAGTTTAAAGACACTTGCAGTGTATTTGGCATAATTCTAACACCTCTCGGGATGTTTTAACTTTACATAGTGAGCTTATGAATTTCAAGAATGCTGGTCTGCTGAATGTTGATGCGGTAGATACTGCTCATAACATTACTCATGGCCTGAGGTCAGTATTTATATTTTGGTCAAGCTTCAAGAATGATATATAGTTTGATCATGCTAGCCCTTTTTGTCCTGGGAATACTTTTATTCCTGACCATCCTGTTAAAGCTTGTCTTTAACAACATCAACATGTTAGCAGCTAAAGTACATGGCTTGAACCTGTAAATGGACCCCCAGACATAACAGGGTGGCAAGCCAAAGATGGGTATGATTCTGCACAGAGCCTTACCAACCTAAGACATAAATGCATTGCTTTGAATAATGCCTATTCCATGATGGGTAAGGAAGGCATTCTTGTCAGAATGACCTAAGACAGGCTCAGTCTTGTTAATGAAATAAAAAAAAGAGGGAGAGGCAGAGAGCCTTTGGAGCTGCTCAGCAAGAATATGGCATGGGCCAAGGACAAGGAAATGGGCTGCTTGGCAGAAATATGACATTGGCCAAGGACAAGGAAGTAGGCTTCATACAGTAATCTGACATTAGGCTAGAACAAAGAAGTAATTTCAGGCAGAAATCTAAATATTAGGCTAGAACAAAGAAGTAATTTCAGGCAGGAATCTAAATTTTAGGCTAGAACAAGGAAGTAGGTTTTAGACATGAAAATGACTTTGGGTTAAGACAGGGAAGTTGGCTCAGATATTTTGGTCATCCTGATAAGCCCTTAGAAACAGTGATCATGGGAGTGTTCACAGAATTTTGTTTATTGCCTTGCTTGTTCTTTGACTATTTGTGTTTAGTGTCTTGCTTGTTCCTTGACTATTTGCATCTATTGTATTACTAGTCCCTCAACCTGGAACTGACCTGAATACTTGCATGTAATTCAAATGGTATAAAAGCAAAAAGGAGGAGGGGAGATGGTATGAGGTTCTAGGGAGGGAAATGGGGAAAGAGGATGACATCTGAATTGTAAATAAATAAAATATCCAATAAAAAAAAAAAACCTACCACAACCACCACCACCAAAAATCCAACCAAACCAACCAATAAACCAACCAAACCAACCAACCAACCAATCAACCAACCAACCAACCAACCAACCAAACAACCAACCAAACAAACATACACTGGTGCTCTTACCTAGGCCTGGATTCTAATCAGTTCAGCATCCCTAATGGGGAATCACTGTTCTTAGGTCTCACTTCCCCAGAATAAGTTCAAAGAACCAGAGATCTCTTCAGTGAGGTCCTAAGAGTGTTCTATGTTCTTGCATAAACTTTTACACTTCTCAGGGACAAAAGACCCACTTCTTTAAGAAACCTTTCAGTGGAAGGCTCCTCATTCCCTGGCAACCAAGGATCTTTGGCCAAGGCAATACTTTGGCAGTGTCTGAATGTCTTGTACTGGGTAGTTGAACTCTTTAGCCACAAGGAAGAAAGGACTGTTTAGTTTTTTCAGCTCAGGCCTTATTCCCAGCCTACAGTAAACGTTGTTGTCATTTTTGTCCTAGTTGTCATCATCATCATTATCCACAGCAGCTGGGAACATTCCTTCTTTTTAGGTTAGTGCTTTAAAGATTAATTTCATTCACCTAAGGACTTCCCTGCAACATCAAATGTATCTTCCTCTTTCCAAACCTGAACGATAAGCACAATGTTCTTGTCCTAGTGCCATGAGGTCCTTTCCAAAGATTAGATACACCCTTTAAAAGTCACATCTTGAGTCCCATGGAGATGCCTTGTAAGGAGGTTCTTTCAAAAAGGTGGGATGTTCTCTTTTTGAAAGTTGTACCTTCAGTCCCTGTGGAAACTTTAGATCTCTCTTCCAAACTCATTAGGAACTAGTAATTGATCTATCCCAACATGGAATAGGCCCCATCTATCCCTTCAGAGTCACCATTTAAATGAGTCCTGAAGAATTAGTATAAATTCTGTCTTGAGACCTAAAGAAGGTTGTGTGTTCTTTAAAATGACATCAATTCTCTCTGCACAATATAAATGGGCCCAATTCTTGCTCTCTATCTCATCATTTCCTTCTTAACAAACATTTACATAGAAAATCTTATTGGTTATCCCCTACTCAACACTTAGGTTAACCTCTATGTCATTGAGACATAAATTATCTTTCGAGGTGCACTCTGAGTATATGTAATCATGTTACATGTTTTAAGAGTTTCTGGTTATAGTGTTCATGGTTGTTTTCATGCAAATCTTTATGTGTCTTTTTGTCTGCTAGTCCAGCTGTTTGTGTCTATGATTTCATACTTTTTTTCATGTAATTTATGTTTGAGTCTACAATGTAAGATTTTTACTGCTCAGTCTTACTATTATTTTTTCTTCTGCTGCTTTAAAGAGGATATTCAAGATTTCTATCTAAGCATTATAACTAGCTTGAGTGCAGATATCCAAGAGTTAATGATCAAACTGGTTGTTACTAAAGAAAACAAATGAAAAAACATTTTAAAATCTAAGCAACAATGGAATTCACTTAATACAACAATAGGAAAAGGTTTTAGATTTAATTAAAAAATATAAACAGGTTGTCTTAATTCATTTCAGTCTTTCATAAATTGTGAACCCTACTTCATTTTGGTTTATTATATATATGCTTCTCTATAACCCCTTCATGTGTATGTGTGTTTGTGTGTGTGTGTTATATAGTATGTTTACATGATAAAGTCCACCTCCAAAGGAGCTAGATTTAAGGTGGCTTTAAAAAAAGTATGCATGCAAACTCAGTCCAAGTCCCTTTTAATTCACAAGATTAAAAAAATCTAATAAATTAGTTATTATTTTAAGTTTGTTTTTTAAAATGTCTTTAGAAGTTTTAACAATATTTTGTTGTTGCTAGATATTTAAGACATTATCTATTTTTATATTTCAAATATAGATTTCTGGGTTTTCATTAAAACATCAAGTTATTGATCTGCTTTTGATAGCATGTACAAGGAAGGATGGGTTAAAACAATAAGATTTTGTGTTTTATCAAGATATTACTTGTTTTCTGTAAAGTTGTCAGCATTTAAAGTCCATAGAGAATTGAGTCTTAACAGAATTTCAATTTTTTTATTTTGTCAAACTTTATCCTAATGTTCTTGAACAGATAAAGTTTGAATCACTATTTATTCCTTTCAACTGGTATATCTGACCTTTTGGGTATTTTACTTGGAGGCCAGAGTCAAGGTGAATAAAGGACTAAGAGGACAGCCAACATTTTGTCCATTGATGCAGGCCAGCAGATTACTGTGGGCAATTGCAACACAAGTAAAGAGCCTTACGACTCTGGTAAATGACCTGTCCTCTTAACCAGAGCAGACATAGAGACACCAGAAGTTAGCATCTAACAAGTGGGCATCCTCCAAAGAGTAGGGCCATTGTAGAGGAAAGATTCTCAGAGCTTAAAATGCAACAGCCTGGTCAAAAAAATCCTCAGCCATCCCTTCAGGTGATATAAGTGGTAGGAAAAAAAAAAAAACCTAAAAGAGCCTAAGCCCCAAATTAATTCCTAAAGCTCACCAAATGACCTAAATTATGAGAAAAAAAAGAGGTTAATTTTTGGCCACCTATATGACCTGAAATGTTCATAACTAAATAGTAAAGTAATTAGTCTTACAAATAGGTTTCTATTAGTTAGCCTCACACTAGCCTTCTCCTCCTGATCTGGTTCAGTGCTGGGGGCCAGCACCCACAAAGGCTGTCCATCAAGTAGGCAAGTTTAGCTTATTTTAAAAGGACCACACATAGTATTGTATATGCGAATGAAGATAAAATTCTAGGCAATTATTTACTGGGTTCCCATGACTGAGACAAAGCTCTACACACAGCAAAATAAAAAAACAAACACAAATAAACAAGAAACAAAAACCAGTTCAGGACTTAAACTTTCTCTTCTGAGGGAACTTTCAGGATCAGTCTCAGGGATGTAAATCTATGAACCCAGGACTTGGAGCTTCTGCTTCTTCTTCTGGCTCTTTCTCAAAGGAAGTGACCCAGTGACACTTAGATCCACCCTACCCAGGCCCTACCATGCTAGCCCTCTCCTAACTACCATCAAACTCCTTTAAAGGTATTCTATCCTGTTAAAACTCATTTGTCTGGCTGAATAAATAAAAGTCCAATTCTCTGCTTAATGTTTCTCATATACGGGAAGCATCTCTATCATAGTTGGATTTGTCACACTCATCTATAGGCTCCACAAACACTGCCCTTTGCCCTGTAATTGTAACATAATACAATTCATCACTTTAAAAATTTTGGCAGCATTCTTACATGTGCCAGGTCACAGAGGGATCCCAGAATACCGTATCTTTCTCTTGTCTTCATTCTTTCTTGTCTCATGCATGGGGTTTTGGGGAACTTAAACTTTTGCTCCCAGACACACACAGCCTCCTGCCTTCCATTTTTTCTTCCCTAACAGGAAGAACATTTTCTTCATCACCAGCCTCCCATTCTAGTTTTACTCATTACCAACTGTTCAAGTCATTATTTAGTGTGTGTGGCCATGGTTGGATTTTGGTAACCATCTAATGGGACTGGTTTTGACCCTTGCCTTCTCCAGTGACTAGTCATGCTTACTTCTTTCACAATTAAACAGATTTAACATGAAATGATTATCAATACAGCCTATGGAGATATGGGTTGGTACCCTATTGAAACACTGCTCATCTGGGCAGAAATCTCTTTACAGGGTTCTTTAAATCTCTTAGGGGACATCAATGGTTGGTTCTACATTTCTGGGTTATTGAAAACATCCCATAGTTCAATCTTGTTATTGTTGTCTAGATAAATCCTAAGGACCATATATACCCAGGCCTGTTTCTGCCTCAATGCTGACTGGGCACAAACATAAGCCCTGATAGATACCATTATCCAAATCATATTTAGCATTCATATCATTATATTTCTGTTTGTCTTAAACCAAACCAACCAACCAAATAGGATTTACTTCACTATTGGTAGGTTTTTGCCTTATTTCATCAGAGATGCATGGATGGGGATTTATGAAGCAAATTTTATGCCTAAAGAGCATCTTTACACCTCATAACCCAAGTAACTACACTAACCCAAGAACAAATGTTCTTTTTCTTTCTTTCAAGTATGTGTGTTGCAATAGCTTATGTGGCTGCATGGAAAGACCAGAGGTTGAATTCTGAATATATCCCTTAATCGATCATCTATCTTATTTTCTATTGAGACCATTCAGTCACTAAACCTGAAGCTTGCTGCTTTGGCAGAGAGACTAGCCAGCAAGACCCAGCATCTGCTATGACCACCCTCTAAGGACCTCCAAGCACCATTACAGCTACATGCCACAGTGTCTGGTCTTTACATGGCTCAAGTGATCAAAACTCAGGTCTTTACATTTACACAGCAAGTACTCTTACAACCCCATCCAAGAACTTCCAATACCATGAGAGTAGTTAATTCGCTTACATGGTGGTTTTAGTTTAGATTTGCCAGCTCTGATCTGCTGACTGTGGCTCATGGTGAAACGTGCCATGCTAAAGAAGAATGCTTGTTTCCCATCAACAAATCTGGATAAGCACCATTAGGTCTCCAAAGTATCACCAACTGTGCAGAGGATTTGAGTGTGGGGAAAGGAATGAAAGGAAGATTTGACTGGTGTGATTAAAATAAAGTCTGCTTGTGGTGATCTTGTTACTCCCTTCTGGGACTGCTTACAGCCACGTAGCTAGTTCTTGTATTTACTTGGTCCTTTCATTTTGATCTACTCATCATGCTTTCCTCCTTAAGTTTTAATAGTTCCATTCATTACCAAATGATGCTTCAACAAGGCTTTCAGCCTCTACCTTCAGAATCCCTAATTCCATCAATGTTCTAGATTCAGTAACATAGAACTTCTACTCAAATCATTTATAAGTGTTTTTCCCTTTTCATGGCACCCCACCCCCCAAACCTCTAGTACAATAACAAATGACAGGTATGCAGTGTCTGTGTGTCACTCTTTCTAAGCCTGAAGAAACTACTGAAGAAAAGACCTCCAGCCATCCAGTGGGAAATGCAGGACTGAGAAACTAGAAGGGAAACAAGTTCCTCTCAGGGAACAACAACTGTGCATGACGTGCCCAAGTGCAGCCAATCAAAATGAACCAGGACTTTGTACTACAGAAAAGCTGGCCAGTAAACCCAGTCTCAAAGCAGAATTGAATGTTGTTTAGTTAGCATCTGCATGCTGGGAACAGCATGGCATACCACCTTAACCCAAAGAAGATAGTTCCCAAATCAAAGCAGCCACAACCCATCATCTTATACTTACAATGCTGTCACTGCCTGGCCACTGTGTTCTAGCAGTGTACACAATAGGCTGACCTCACAGCTGAATTCATTCACTGTCTGTCAATCCTGGCCACAATCATCCCTCTGTAGTTTACTGTTGAGCTAAGAGCATTGCCTTTCTTACTTAAAGAATTGTGAATCCAAATTATCTGCTTTTGTGCCTCTTGCATTTTGTTGCCATTAAGATGGAGACTCTTGAACAGAAACACTGAGGTAACAAGGTGGTCCATCTCCTAACCCAGAAGGCTGAGACTCTAATGGGTGGGAATGTATACAGCATAGATACATTACATAGTTGATTCATGTCCCTAGCAGGATGCAGTGGGATGGCTCTAGATTTTTCCCATGCTGTAAAAACACCCTGATATTTATACCTCATAACTTGTTTGTGCAGCAAATCATTAATGCCTCTGGCTTGTAATTTTGGATCATGATTGTCCTTGAATAACATAGGCAGTGAAATTGGGAATAAAGGAAACTATGAATTTTCAGTGTCTAATAAACACTTAGAAACATAGTCTCTAGGACTTCATATCCTTAAGGTTTCTGAACAGACTTGGGGGGGCAATTTTCACTTTGGTTTCAATGTTCCACACCTGAGGTATGTTTCTTTTTCTGGCGCTGTGTTTGGATACTGCCTGATCCTCTCATCTCTCCACAGTTTTCCATGCCTCTTTCCACCTGGCTGCAGGTGGCAGCATAAATACTCCTTTTACCGTGAAGTAGTTCATTATTGATTGGCAGATGTGCTGCTGGGAGTGGTTTCTTGCATCTTCATATGTTGCTGCTATGGGTTGAGATCTCTATCAGGATGTATGCTGTTGGGAGGCAGTAATTTGGGGATGTCCTTTCTCTTTCTATCCTTGCTCCTAGAACATATAGGCAAGCCCAGGAACCTATGTATGGTAGATATACCACAGAGAATGCTGCAGCTGCTAATCTCAAACTAAGAGAGTATGGGAGGACCTGGAGCAGGATCAAATAGCATCCATAGCTACCCAATGTCACAGGTGGGAAGCCTATCTGATCTCTGCTCAAATGGAACAACCAACCACCAGAAAACCAAAACAGCACCCCCCCAAACAACTCAGGTCATATTTTTATTTGAATTTCCTTCTGGAAATAACAAATGCAGTCTCTCTCTGTGTTTATTAAGAGCCTTCCTAAATCTAAGGTCCTTGCAGTTCGTGGTTCTGGCTGGAGAGGGACTAGGAAGGGCGATGACGGCAGGCCACACCTATTCTTCATACATGTGAATAAGTGAATTTGACCATATGGGCTTGGGAAGTGATGGAGGATGTACTGCCATTGGGCAGATATTTTTTAAACTTCAAACTTGGGGGAGGCTGGAGAGATGGCTTCATGGTTGAGAACAATGATTGCTCCTCTTGCAGAGGACTCGAGTTTGGTTGCACAGCTTACAACTGCTTATAACTCCAGCTCCAGAGTAGTCATCCTTCTCTTCTGTATGCAGTGGGCACTTGTACTCACATGTGCACAAACAGATACTGTGTGTGCATGCGCATACAAACATGCACACTCACAATTAAACAAATGTCTTAAAGTTTTAATTTTACTGTAAAAGGAGAAAAGAAAGGAGGAAAAAAAAAAAAGGAGAGAGAAGCCAGAATTCCCAGGTTGGCTGGGGCAGGAGACCCATTTTCCAGAGCAAAAAAACGTGATCCAGGGACCCTGGGGCTTTAAAGAAGCTCTAGCATATGCTCTGGAGGTGGGAGGTTGGGGCAGCCTGAGTACAGCTATTATTGTAAAGTCTTTCACGCAGGCTGTTCTTTGCTGTATAAAAGGATTCCATCATAGGTTTTAGCCTAAAAGGTTTAAGCAAAATGTGTTCCCTATAAAGGAAGTATAGAGAAAAAAGCTGCTTCTAAATCAGAAGAACATATGAGCTGTTCGTGCGTGAGGTTTTTAAAGGAGCTGCCTTCCAAGTCTTCACCTTCCTCTCCAGTTCATAATGAGGATAGTTTTGGAAAGTTTTCTTACAAGAAGCAGGGAGGAGTAGGGGATAACATTAGTTTTAAAATTGCTTCAAGGCCTATATATTGTAAGTCAGTTTAAAGGGATGAATTATTAAAATAGATTTTCTTTTCCTTAATCCATGTAACTGGTCTTTGGTTACTGTGACAAATCTCTGAACACTGTCGAGTTAAGGGAGGAAACACCAGTGATGTGCTGTCTCTCCCTCCCCGCAGTTTTCTTTTCCGTTGCTGAGAATGATTTTGAACCTGAAGTGCGTCAAAGGTAAACTTGTCCATTTATGCATCCATGATTAAAATGCAGAGTGGAAAGTCGGGAAACTGGCCTCACCCAGCTTTCATGCAGTATTAGCACATCCACATAGAACCCACGTGATGTGTATTCCTCACCATGGCATTGGCTCTACCCCTCCCAGGCTGGAATTCAGGCTGTATATAAAGGAGTTCATGTAACTGGCCTCTGTGGAACCTTTTAAAATGAACTGTTTGCAATTTAGGGCAGATGGAAGAACTCATTTGCATATAAGATGGGTGCTCAGGCAACTCACTGTATGTGCTGAGGGCCTCCCTTAGCTGTGAGCAGCTCAGGTTGTGCAAGGAAGCATCCTTATGGGAACACTGCTTGCTGAGTTCCTTCCTGCCTAAAAGCCACATCTTTTAGAGCCAATTTCTAGAGTCTGGAAGACCCTGGTCCAGGTGCGACTCTGCTAAATGGTTTACTCTGTGCCCCTCAGGTAAACAAACCATCAGGCTTCTGAGCCTTTGGTGTTCAATCTGTAATGGATCAGGGGCCAACAGCAGACATATCCATGGGGCCAGCTGTGCTTTCAGGACAGCTGTGTGTCAGCTATCATCATTATACATAGGTGGGTTGTGGAATCATAGCACATGGCCCAGATGTTCCACTATGTATCCAGCTCAGCTGGATGTGAAGTTCCCCTGCCTGTGGCATGATCTTTCACCGAAGGCTGTTGTCCAGAGATGACAAGGGGTAGGAAGCAGACAAGACCCTTTGTGTCTGTCTATGTCTATCATGATAGCAGAAATGGGTTGAGCTGATTTCATGTTTCCTTTAAAATTAGAATGGGCATATTGATCATTTTACAAATTGACAGTGTGAATGAATTCATACTAGTATACTATGACTACTCCTTTGTAATTAGCAACCAAAGTAGCAGAACATGGCCAAAGACCCTATATCAGTTACCAACACTTGAGGCTTGCCATCTTCTTAACTGCTCTGTTTAGCTTCAGGATGTCTCCCAAAGCCCCCATGTTAAAGTCTTGGTCCCCAGCTTAATGCTACTAGAGGGATGGTGGAGACTTTGGGAGGTGGATCTAGTGACCTATCTTCTAATCACTGAAGGTATACTCTCAAAGGAAGCTGTGGGGTCTTGGTATATCCGGAACACTAGGTACAGCACGTGCCCCCACCAGGGTGTGTTGTCATCCACGTCTTTATTCATTAATCTCAGAATGAAACCTCCAAAACTATGAGCTGAGACAAGCCTGTTTACTTTGCAAGTTGTCTCTGCTTTCACAGTTACAGAACAGTGACAACTGTGCCGCCTTCTGTCACTGTCTAAGTCCTGCCTGTCTGTATGTGTTACTATATCATATAGTCTGGACTCTTCTGTGCCTGCCACAATGCTGTGTGGGATTCAATTATCTTTTATGTTACTGATTAGCATCACTGTGTAGCGTTTATGTGAACATACTATGGCTTATCACTTTTATTACTTCTGTATAGTGTTCTGACTACTATGACCACTATTACCTTGACTATTCTAATATTTTTGGTATGCCTATATGCACACTACAGTTGATGTACAGAAATGGAGTTTCTGTGTCATGAAGTATGTACAAGCTCAGTTTACACTGCCAAATGATTTTTCAGAGTGATCTATTTATATTCTACCACCAACAGATAAGATCCTTGTCAATACTTGATATTGACTGTTTTTTATTTTATCTATCAGCCTTTTTTTAAAGGAATCCTTATTTTGTGCATGATACCTATGTGTCTTTCTTTCACTAACATCCCAAGAAAATACTTCGGGAAGTGTTGATTTACACTGATAGAGAAGCTTTGGCTTCTCCTGCAATCTATAGACTTTCTGGGGGAACTCCAGCTTATTTGGACTGAGTCAGAGGTTGCTACACAGATGCTGAGAATAATTGAAACACTTTTCTTGGGTGTTAGAAAAGAGTCTTTATACTCCAGTGAGATTGAAGATTGCTGCTTCCAGTTACAGACTGCAAATTGCATCATGGACTAGTACCCCATGAGGCAACGGGTCTGGTCATAGGCAGAAGTGACCTTATGCTTCCCTTGGAAAAGCTGTAAGAAGACAAATGTTAGCTCGAAAGTTAGGACACATTGCCTGAAATAACTGCCAACATTCTATATTTGCAGAAAACTGGCACTTGTAAATACCAAGTTGTGCTATTTATGTAGCTGTTGCTCATCAATATATGTGGGGATTCTGTAATTATCACAAGTGCTATCCAACGGCTTCCAGAACCTCAGACAAGTGAGTCTAGCAGATAATTGGCTGAGCCCTATAGATACCATCATCCTGGGTTCTTGGTCTTTCATGTAGCTTACCTACTCAGATAAGAGTCAAGGCTTTGGACAGAGCCAAAGCCTGATAGGCAACTGGGGTTCAGGCTGGTGATTCTCCTCCCTGGAATGTGAGTGAGCCAAAAAAGGCATCTGGTCTACCTGATCTTGTTCAATTTCTCTGTGCTTTAGTTTCTATCTCTGTAGTTATAAGGACCAAATTATGTCTGCACAACAGGAAGAAATGATTTGACCTACCAGAACCTTAATTATGCCTCTGAAAAATAGGGGCTGTGATAAGCAACAGGATAGGACAACAGGCACCCATGTCTTTGCCTAGAGATCTGAAACCTCCTGTTGATAACATTTCCTCTTCTAACTGGAAGAGGCAAGACTCATTGACAGAGGTCCATTTTTTTGTTTTGATGTGTATTCTGCCCTACTCACTCACTTATAACGACCTCTGTTGATATTTCTTTATTTGATTGTACTTAAGGTATTGACACATGTAATTCCATTAGGCACATTTATTTTTATTCTACTCTCCCTTATAAGTATCGCATAGGAGAGATACATTTCTAATTATTGACTTGTTTGTTTATTCTGGAAACTTTAGGATGCCTCTGATGTATTGTTAGGTCCTTTGTGGCTACTGAGTGAAGCAGAAGACATGGTTTAGACAGAGTTCATAGAGGGACAATAAACATGTGGCCCTTTCTGTTCACCTCCCATCCTGATGCCTATACACCAGCATGAAGATGATAGAACTGGAACTACAGTATGTGAATCAGTAAGGTCACAGGCAATAAGAGTGAGGCATTGGCTAGCATTTTGCTTCTTGCTTTCAAGACTATTATTAATTTTTGGCAATGGTTCTTATATGTGACAAAAGTACTGCTTATTACACAGTACAGCTAAGAGCCTTTGCTCTGCTTGTACAGGTCATGTTGCCTCAGGGCCTTGGGAATGTGTCCATCAACTCAGAAAAAAAGGCATAGGGCCTTCCTCTGGGTGTGCTGGCTGAACCTGAGTGCTTAAGATCTCTGATGATGCCTGGGGAGTTGGGGTTGGGCAATATGAAGTCCCTTATGTTTTTAGTACTCCAGCCTCTTGAGAAGCTGTGCTCTGGTGAATCCTACCAGGTCATAGTTGTCTAATGATGGGATATTTAGGTGACCAGAACCTTTCTTTTTCTACTGTATAAACCATGAATGAAGTTTGACTGGGCCTTGGAAATATTTTTGTTATTTTATAGACAGAGAAACCAAGATCCTAAAGGGCAGGAGTCTTGATCATAGTCCTGGAACTTGCCTGTGGGGACAGAAAGACCCATCACCATAAGCTATCACAGAAAACAACACAACTAATATCCTCACAACCATGGTTTTTCTCTTCTAGTGAATGAGCTTACTATCAGACCTGTACCCCAAAGACAATAGAATGAGACCCTTAAAAAGGACACTCAGTTGATTTGAAGACATTTCAAGTAGCATAGATATATAGCTCAGTAGAGGAATGTTTTCTTACTATGCAGGAGGTTTTGAATTGATTCCAGCATCAGACACACACACACACACACACACACACACACACACACACACACACACAGAGAGAGAGAGAGAGAGAGAGAGAGAGAGAGAGAGAGAGAGAGAGA
>NW_021604587.1:3553650-3557770 GCF_004785775.1 Grammomys surdaster
AGAGAGAGAGAGAGAGAGAGAGAGAGAGAGAGAGAGAGAGAGAGAGAATAGAGAACAGAGAGACAGAGACAGAGACAGAGAGCAGAGAGAAAGAGATTGATTCTTCCCTGGATGCGCAGCAGATGTAATTTTGTTGTATTTTGTTAATAGACAAGACGGAAAACAATGGCTGTCTGCTCACAACTTACAGTTCAGGACACCTTCTTCCTTCTCTTTTCATCCTATGTCTCTATTCCAACACAATCTCTAAACCAAGCCCATATGAACATATTCACAGAACAGCTTTCTACTTCCTTTCTGACACTCTTTCTGGTGAGGGCCTGCATATCTTATGAGGAATGCCACAGCACATCATGTCTTTAGTCATGCTGGGCTTTTTCTGGTTTGAACAGATTTCTTCCCAAACTGACTTGTCTATTTACTATAGGAAAGGACACAGAGAATTTTCTGTTGTTATTGTTTTACCATTTTTAGCATAGAAAATTTGGATACCTTTGCCACTAGGGGAAAGAGTAGGGACAAGTGTTTGGCTGTTGATGAGGGTTCTCATGAAAGCAAGAATTGGGTCTTGTGTTACAAAGTGCACATGATATTCCTCAGAGTTAAAGGGCAATCAAAGGAATGGATGTTGCCCAGGTGTCTAAGGTAGGACAAAGAGAGAGTGATTCAGGAATAAAGGAAGATCAAGGAACTATAAATGAAGTTGGAGCCCTGGGCCAGACCAGATCACATAGTTCTAATTCTTAGAAATGCTTTTAAAGTGCACGGGATGTCTTTGTGAAATATGGACACGAGGACAAGAACTATTCACTCTTACCGTGGCCCAGAAGAGATGTCAGTGGCCTGAACATGGACCAGGCCAATAGAAATAGAGAAAGAGATGGGATCAATACATAGAACTTACTGGTTTGTGGGAAGACAGGAAGGAAATCAATCCTGACTCATAAGTTTCCAGCCCAAGCAACCCAATGCTGAGATGGCAAGGCTAAAGCATAGAGTTTTGCAGGAAGAATAAAAGCTTTTTTGTCTTTTAAACCTTAAAAGGATATTATCCATTTCAGATAATATCCTGACTCCATCTGGATCTGCAGATACAGGAAAAATTATTTGTGTTGCCAAGGGAAACACACACACACACACACACCCTCATATATGTATATATAGAGTTATTTTTTATACACTAAAATAATTATCTGTGTATTTCACAAAAAGGTCACAGTACCTTAGATGTACATGTATGTACATGTGACATGCACAATCTTCTAAGCACAAGCCTAAAACTATCCTCCATGACCTCTCTTTTAGAGGACAGTAAGTTGTCTTTCCCCAAAGCAGACTGTAAAACCAAGGTGATGAAATCAAATAAACTTGGCCCTGAGTCCAGAACAGGATGGGAGGGCTCAGTAGCAGCCAAAATGGCTGATTCTGTTACAGCTTTGGATGCTGAGAAGCATTATGCTAACTGCCAAAAATATACCTCTGTCTAATCCCCATGGTCACAGCAAGGAAAGGCAGTTCTAACAAGCTCTAGAAGGGAGGAAAATCTGCAAGCTTCCACCTTGGTGCATAAAACAACAGCAATCAGAATGCTAATGAAGTAGCTGACAAGGTGGATACCATGATTACTTTTGGAATCACAGGGGAAGGAGTGGGGAGTCAGCCTGTCAGTAGTCTCAGGATAAGTCAGGAGAGGCAAGGGTGGGCCTGATAGTGAGGGCCACCTTTGGACCTAATTAGCATTTATGCTTGGTGGTTTCTAGTTGAATAAAAGAACATGCTATCAAGGGATCTATCAGCAAATAGCTTCAGAAGTGGTCAAAGAGACCTTGGGAAATAAGTCTCTCCAACTAAGAGTGCCATCCCTAGTCAAGTGTATGGATGCTGATCATGACAGTGAAAAAGGGAGTCCTATCTTGGGCCCTATCCCATGGCAGTGGAAGAATTGATAGTTGACAGATACTCCCAATGTCCTTCCTCCACCAGGTCCTTAGGATATAGTTCCTAATTCCTCAAGAAAAGAAGCTGAACAGACGAAAGGACATTCTTTAACACATGAGATCCCCAGGAACTCGAAACTGCCATCTATAGTATTAAAGGTCACACAGGAATTGAGTAGCACAGCACTCCTGACCCTCACACTAATACTGCATATGATGGTAGAAAAAAAGTGGTTATTTTCTGAGTTACAATGTAAGACACAGGGCTGGAGGAAGTGCACTGAAGGGAACAGATGTTTTAGAATGAGGCGAGATTCTTACTATTCGCAGCTCATGGATTAGGAGAGGAAATGTGTGGGTTGAATGGAAGAGAAGCTGTCTGGGAGAGGATGGCCAGCAAGACATCACATCACACACCTGAAGAGGGTGTTGACAGCTCTTCCGTCTGTGTCTTCGTGTTTGTGTTAGAACTAGGGAGCTGCAGACTCCCCACCGCTCACTTGATGAAAGGCATGCCATCTTTTCCTCCTTCTCTACCCCTAAGACCATGTGGAAGGAGAGAGCCTGCCCAAACAACTGACCTCAAGGGATTCCAGGACATACCAGTTGCATCTGAGTATTTCCTGACTCTATACTTAGGACATATGGAGACAGGAAGATCTGGAGGAAATCACTTGCCTGAGTTCTCTGGGCTGAACTCAGAGTGTGGGACAGGTATTGGTTCTCTTCCTGTTTGGACAGCTCTGTTAGAATAATCTGGAATATGTTGCAGCAGGTTTTATCTTCAATCATAATCATCTTTGGACAGCATTTCTAAGCATCCTAATACAATATTAACTGTCCATTTGCATAAGGGCTTTGGAGCCTGCCTACCTATCATAGCAGTGGGGTTGAGTGGAAATGCAAGGAGGTAAGGCAGCTTCAATAGGTGGGTGACATGGATATCAGTGCTCCATTCCTCTCATACCCAGTTTGGGACAAATGAGATTGGTGCCCTTTAACTCCTGTCATTACAGCTTTCCAACAGGACAGCCCTCCAGCTGGTCTGCTCAGGAATACCTAGCTTTACTGTATCCTTTCTTGGTTGCTACCATTCTATGTCTTCTTCTGGAAGGACACTTCCTGGGACCATCCATCCCCAAGGAAATCCCTGCTCTGAATTCCTCATCTTAGGGCTGTTGGCTGCAGGAACTCTTCTTCCCTGCAAATCTGGAAGAATAAATGATGCCTGGGCAAATGAACTTTGAAACACAGTCTCCCTTTGGGTTCTTGGGGGATGCAGAAAATTCTTTGCTATGTCATCAGTCATAGTAGAAACCATTACTTGTACTATGTTTCACACCAGGGCAGTGGGGTGGGTAAAGAAAAGACAGAACAAAAACCACAGCTCCTGCCGGATAACATGTTTTAAAATCTCAAGGCCTATAAACATGAGGTCTTGTACTGAGGTTTTCCAGAGAACAGAAGAGTCAAGGATTTACTGTCAATAAACAAAAACTATGGGGCACAGCATTGAAAACACATGGGTGTTTTCTCACAGATTACAGAATTTGATTATTCTATTCAAAGTGATTTTTTGGGAATATCTGCTAAAGGCTAATTCTTTAAGTCATGAAATATGATAAGGCCAGATGGCATTACTCCATTGTTGGTGTAGTGTTTGTGTTCATATTTTTCTGTGGGAAAAAGTAGTTCTATACACTGGAGTCAACAGAGAACTATTTTATAACTTCTGTCAGGATTGGTCATAGCATTGAAGGAGGACAGAGAAATCAAGTTTATGTACTAAGCGATAGTACATAAGAAATAAAACACTTCAGTGGGAAGCAGGTAGACCAAGCAACACAGTAGTCAGATGACATGATGGAGAACAGTTACCAGACTACAGGTGTCTGCTCTTTGTTTATAAATGTGTGGCATCAAAGCATTGCACAAGCTCCTTACTGCAGAAGCATGAGCTAATGGCCATTTATTTTCTCTCTCTTGCCTCCACCTGGGCTCTCAGAAAATGAAGTTTAAAACTATCTCTCTCTCAAAGTTCACTTCTCCTAGTGCTTTTTTCTGTGTTGCCTTGGGGGGGGTCAGGACCTGAGCTGAAGCAGAGGTGGGGGAGAAGGAGAGGGAGAGAGGGGGAAAGAGGGAGGGAGGGAGAGAGGGAGAGAGGGAGAGAGGGAGGGAGAGAG